>NC_058135.1:242329237-242475029 GCF_016433145.1 Gracilinanus agilis
GGAAGGGAAGGAGGGAGGGAGGGAAGGGAAGGAGGGAGGGAGGGAAGGAAGGGAGGGAAGGAAGGAAGGGAGGAAAGGAGGGAGGGAGAGAGAGAGAAAAGGAGGAAAGGAAGGAAGGAAGCAAGCAAGCAAGCATTGGACATAGCATAAAAAGAACTGAATTCAAGTTCAAAATCAGTCACTTACTGGTTATGATCTTGAGAAAGTAATTTACTTCTCTCAGTCTCAATTTCTCTGCATAAACCAAAGAAAGTACTTGTATTATCTCATTTCACAGGGCCACTTTAAGTACCTGAAGCACAATTTTCTTTCTCATCCAGAAAAAAAATGGAATTTTGTGAGAGAATTTTCCAAGAAGAAATTTTGATCCATGGAATCTATAGTATATTATATGATAATATCTTACTCTGATCCATAATAAAATATATTAATGTAATATATAGTTTGATCCATGGCACTTATGTGTGGGACCTTATCCAAATTATTTTGAAGAGAAATTTTACTTCTAAGACTGCATGAGGCTAAATGTCTTGGAAGGAAGGGAATACTGTTATTAAACAAAGCTTGGATTTCAGGTGCATACTCAAATGTGAGAGAATGTCATCTTACCTACTTCTCATATACAAAAGAAATGGGCACCCTGCCTACCCAGGCACACATAGCAAGCATTGTTTTGGAAGAATGTGAAGGAAATCTCAAACATGCTTGGGCAAGATTGTCATTCTACTTCCTAGTATAATTTTTTTTAATTTTTTTTTAAACCCTTGTACTTCGGTGTATTGTCTCATAGGTGGAAGATTGGGGTCAAGTGACTTGCCCAGGGTCACACAGCTGGGAAGTGGCTGAGGCCGGGTTTGAACCTAGGACCTCCTGTCTCTAGGCCCGACTCTCACTCCACTGAGCTACCCAGCTGCCCCCTTCCTATTATAATTTAACAAAATTAATTGGATGTCCTTAGTATGCATTAGGCATTGTCAAGTTTCCTTATTTCTGAATTTTGGAAAATAAGAATTTTCCTTGAAAATAAAGACATCTGAGGATGGTTTGTGGATGACCTGTAAGTTTGTCAATATGGGAAATTCCCTCCACCTACACAAATAGCAAACCATCTAAGACGACTTAGCCTCAGAATGGTTAAATGACTTGCCCATGGTTACCAAACTACTATGTGTCAGAGGGGAGATATGAACCTAGGTCTTCCTGATTTCAAGTCCAATGCTTTAGACACTATGCATCACTGTTTCCCTAAACAGTAAAACTCTTTCTATATAAAGTATTAATTAGACTGGCATTCAATACATTTTTTTCTGAAAATTTGCTATTAGCAATTCAACCCTTAGAACCTTGTTGCAAAAAAAATTTTTGATGGTATTAAGTGATCCTGACTTCAACATCTGATTACAATAGTCAGCCACTAGATTTATTAATATAGCCCAATACCTTAAGCCAAGAATAAAAAGTGAATGTATTTCAAAAGAGCTAATGTTGAATAGACTGGGTGGTAAAAAGGAAGGAGGAAGTTGAGAAGGCTTTTTAGTTCTTTTCCTGACTCAGACTGTCCCTTAGTTATAGATGTGGGGGAGAGGCACAAGTTAAGAGAGAACCAGGGCCTTGAGGTCCTCTTTAGTCTTAAATAGTCCTCTGGAATCTTTTCCCAAAGTCACTGATCTCAGCTATAGAAAAACTGCTAAACACCATGTTCTTTGCATGTCATTTGTTTTTTGTTCTGGTAAATTTAACTTCTGTTATTGAAAGTTAGAAAGCAACTCGAATTTTTTAAACTTAATCATTGAATAAATGCATGAGATTCATGGCCTTAAGTTCCTCATTGAAATTTTCCAGGGATCCCTTTCAACCCAAAACAAGTTATCAAAAAGATCTACTACCCCTTCCTCCTACCCCACTAAGAAAAGAAAAAGAGGAGAAGAAACAACTCTGAATTTAGCTTTCATTAGGTAAAGCAATAAAGCTGAATTAATATGTGACTTGTGGACAAGATTGTTTTTTGGTTTTTTTAATCCTTACCCTCTGTCTTAGAATCAACACTATTGGTTCCAAGGAAGAAGAGCAGGAAGGTATAGGCAACTGAGGTTAAGTGGCTTGACTATTGCTAGAAAGTGTTTGAGGCCAGATTTTGAACCCAGGACCTCCCATCTGTAGTCCTGGTTCTCTAACCACTAGACCACCTAGCTGCCTAATGATTGTTCTAATGATAAAATCCCCCAATGGTAAATCCATCATTATTTAATCAAGGATTAATTAAACAAGGATTTCTGATCAAATGACTATAAAGTAGAACAATAAATAAAACAAATTGCTTTGCTTTAATGTATTGATTAAAAGCTCTTTGGAATCTAGGACTGTTTTATTTTATGCTTACAGTGAGTAGCATATAGCAGGTTTTTAATGAATGTTTTGGGAACTGAACTGAATTCAATATCACTCATATAGGTATTCCCTTTCCTAATGCAGGCTTTCTAGGTCTTCTCATCTGTGCAAATTTTGATGTATTACCAGAGATCTTCCATAATGGAATTACTCATCATAAATTGTCATGAGTAATATGCTGTGGCCTGTTTACATATGTTATGCATCTTTTTAGAGTCCTTTGACTTGTCTCTCATATTAATTCTTCAAAGATTATCATTTTCTATGATTCACAGATATATAGTATCACTGGAAGAATATTAGTGTTAAATAGATAGTTACAGTCATTTAAAAGAAGGGATCACAGAAAATCCTAGCTTCCCAAATGAAATCCAGTTTTATTATCAACCTTCTATCCAAATCTGGGATCAGCTCATTATCTATCTGCAGTAATCATCCAATACACAAACAATGTATATGTAGATTCATCCATCTCTCTAACTCCATTTCTATCTATTCCATCTATCTCTGATTGTACCTATCTATCTACCTACCTACCTATCCGTCTAATCTGTGACAGGAGTTTCTAATTCCCTTTAATCCTCCCAGAAGTTTGACTGAGGAAGACAGATCAATGGGACCACAAGGAAGGTGTCGAAATGATTGAGGACATGCATTTTCCCATATCCCTGAGTTTCTTCTTTTGCTCTTGAAGAGTCTGACACTCATTCCACTTCATTCTTTCCGTGCTGTCGGTAGAAAGGGTGTCAGCCTATTGCCAGTGTGCTATTCTCTGCAGTTTGCTGAGGCTGACAAAACTAGGGCCACTCAAGCTGGGTGTAGTAAAGGGCAAGCTAAGACAGATCCTGGAGAGCTACTAGGCCCTGGAATAGAGATGAGACCAGGATGTTACAAAGGTAAGAAAGATCAGTACTGCTATAGAGTACTATAGTTATGTATATATGTGTGTGCAAAGATATATTTATTTATAAATATGTATAATTATAAAAACTAGAATATTAGTTTTGTAAAAGACCAGTATTATTATTATTATTATTATTATTATTCCTGTTGACTCCTTAGGAGCATAGGGCCGCAACCATCTCACGCCAACAGACTCTGTTCTGGGCAACTTCCCCCAGCTGGGCCCATGTCATTCCGAAGACCAGTATGGCAGATTGAAATTATGCCAGGAGACTGACCCTTGCTTACCCCTTCCTTGCCCTCCAATATCCTTTCCTAGTAGGTTGCCAACAAACAACTTCATCTCCTAATCTTTATCCTCATGGTCCATTAGTAATGAGAGTGGCTGGAAAGATTGGTGGGAAAGACTTTTCAGTCAAAGCAATTTCTTTAGTTTTGCTATTTAATCACAACTTTAGATCATTTAATGTGCTTTAACAAACTGTGTAGGCATCAAAAAGCCAATCAGCTGAGTTTTGTGAATGAGGTTATTAAATCGAGAGCCAACAAATGCTGGCAATCCTAGACTCAAGGTGGGGGCTTAGAGCTATCCTGGGGCTTCTATAATTTTAATGTTTCAATAGAATAGTTCATTTTCTTTTTCTGTACTCCTAGAACACTACCAAATAGGGACTAGCTCCATACCCTGAACCCTGTGAGCATACAGCAGTGAAAGGTGGACTAGTCTAAGAGTTTATAGGTAAAAGCACTCTGTTGAGCAGGAGGGATAGTTAACAGTCTTTGGGAAAACCTGCACATGCCTACTAGATGCACTCTGATGAAAACAATTGATTGGTGGCTTGTGTTAGCACCACCTGGCGGACAAATTATATGCTACACCCTCTTGCTGACCCTGCTGTTGGGTTGATCCTGCTATAACCACGCCATACATGTCATTTGGAATGTTCAAGTGTACATTATACACTGTTTGTTGGCCCATTAGATAGCCTGCCCTCCCAACTACATGCATCCCAGCCCTTTCAATCTCCTCCAGACTCTGCTCTATCACAGCTCCACTCTACTATCTCCTTTCCCTTTATTATATTTTCAGATCTTTCTTGTTAGGAAAAAAAGTCCTTCTTTCAATAATTCTAAATCCCTCTTATTTCTTCTCCCTTCAACTTCTCCCTTTCTCCTACTTTTACCCTTCACTGCCAAACTTTTGGGGAAAGTAGCCTGTGGTTCTGAGTATACTTCCTCATTCACATACTCCTTAAGCCCCCACAATTTGCCTCTATCATTCTACTGAAACCATCCTTTTCAAGATTATTGGTAATTATTGGAAACAATGACTAAAATTATTCCTTTCAAGATGATTGGCAACCTTCTAATTGTCAAATCCACTTCATTCTCATTCTTTTTTATGTTTGAACAGCACTGGTATAAACTAAATCAGATTATTTACCATCTCAAGGAAGGGGGAAGGACAAGTGGAAGGGAAAGAATTTGGAACACAAAATGTCAGAAAACAATTATTGAGAATTGTTTCTACATGTAAGTGAAACAGTAAAAGGAATAGATAAAAATAAAGATTACTAGCTATATGATTTACTTATAGTGTAACACACAACAAAACAAAGAAAAAATATTGAGTGTATCAGCTGTGAGGAAGATCACAGCCAAAGTCACCCTTAACCACCACTGCAAAAGTTGACCTCCTCAGTTCTAGAAACACAGTCCCACCATTCAAATTTCTCAAGAATACAGCTAAAGACTTGCAATAGTTCTTTTATACTGTTTCTTTGAAAAATAAGATTTTAAATGATTCCTTTAAGAAAGAAGTTCCCTTCATCCTCTTTAATTAGAATATAAGCTCCTTGAGAGGACTGTTTTCTGTTGTTCTATGTATCCTAGCACTTAGTATGGTCCCTGGCTTGCTTACTTGTTTACTGTGTACTTCATTCAATCTCTTTTCTGTCATACTAGGTACCAGCCTCACCAGAATCACAAATAAACCACCAGTCTTCCAGTGTTCTATTTTTTCATAATGATAGAATAATTGTATCAATGATCTTTGTGGGAGAGGCTATTAAAGCTGACAATACCTCTGAAAAGAATGTTGAAAACTTTGAAGTGCTCTGAATGGCTGACCATGGAATGAAGACAGAGTAGAAAAGGAAGTGAATCTAGAATGAAGATGAATTGCCAATTAATTTATGAAATGGGGCCAGTATGCCTGGTTCTTTGCTCTCTGGGAAAGACCATAATAGCAGGAGGAAGAAAGACTTCAGTCATACTTTAATAAGGCACAGAGGGCATAGGGGTGAACAGATGCAGAAAGTAAGGAGATGAGCAAAAGGAGGTAAGAACAGAGGCAGTTGGGGTGATAGAAGAATGCAGGTGGCTTAGGGAGAAAATGTAACATGTATCAACAGATTAGAGTTGGGAGCACTCAGCAACATGGACCCAATGGAGACTGAAGAGTGCTCAGGGAAAGGGTTTTTGTGAGAGAACATGCCACCTTGGAGTTAGATCATTACCATATCAAAATCATTTCAAAGATGTCAGTAAAACTTTAAAATTAAAATCTCCTGTCATCTCAAGGTTATCAGTAATATTTGGTCTTCTTCTAGTCTTATGGGAATATCTGGAACTTATTTAAGATTTATGTAGCATAGAACCAAAAATTCCTGGTAGCAAGGTTTAGAGAGTGTCCCCTGATTTAGTACATATTGATGTGAATTTTTGTTAATGTGTGATGTGGTTTGCAAATTGTGCTCTTTTGATCTTTGAGATGATTTGTAAGCTACTTCTAGGTTTTCCTTTGCAATCTTACTTTTGCTATTGTTATTTAACACTAGCTACTTAAGTTTTTATGGGGAGCTTAAGGATCTGGAAGTCATGACAAGATCAAATACAATTTTTTTTGGTAATAAGAGTAAGTATATCAGGGAGGACAGAAAAAATATTTTAGTCAGAGAGAAATTTCAGAGTTCAAGATCTTGAGAGTAGAGGCAATGAGGAAATCTAAGGTATGATATCTATAGGGGAGAGCTAAAATAGAGTAGAGATCAAGGTTGAAGGAGTTGGGGAGGATATCATATAATTGTTATTCCAACCCCTGCTCAAACAGGAAATTTTATCATTAATATCCCTGATAAGTGCTTTTCTAGCTTCTGACAAGATCTGCAATGACAGAGAGCTCACAACCCTACAGTTTTAGGCACCATGAAGTCAAGGTAATCAATACAGTTATTGAAATCATTAGGATGATGTCAAAGAAAGAGCTAGAATGGAATACAGGTAAGTAATATATTTATTAAGGTGAAATCAGCTTCTCAGTGAAAAAACTAGCAAAAGGCTGATAAAATTAAATAGCAGGAACTTCATGGAAAGGTTGTTGATGAAATTGGCAATTAAAAAATTCACCATCTTCTCTTGTCCCAGTGTTCAGAGGAAGAGACAGAATGGATGACAGCTCCATGTCAAAACCATGGTAGACTCTATGGAAAACCAGGCTTCAGTAAGGTAGACGTGGAGTACAAAGAGACTGAGGAAAGACATTAATTTATAATAAAATGGGAGTTCAAAGGAACAAAGTCAAAGGGACAGAGTAAGAATGATGACATGGAAAGAGCGTGACTATATGGAATTGGAGAATATGGATTTAGAACTTCTACTTACTCCCTGTGGGCAGAAGCTATCATCCCTGGATCTCTTTTTTTTTCTTCTAGAACAAAATGAGGAAGAGGAAAGCCCTTTGAAGTTAGGATTAATTTTTGGCATATCTCCAACCCCTAGCACAGTATAAGACTAATATCTGTTGAATTGAATTGAACTAAATTATCTCTATGATTGCTTCTACCTCTACATTCATGAATTCTTTGGTTGGCAAAAGAGGAGAGAGGGATAGAATGGCCTGTGGAATGTAAAGGCTTAGATAAAAAGTGTTAATTATGGGAGGGACAGAACAGGGAATGGGTTTGGATCAAGAGAGGAAATTCAGGCTCACAGGTATTAGGTAAACAGAGTTTTTAAAGGTAAACTGTAGGAATATTGTTAGGCAGTTGGTGTAATGCAGGGGTCAGCAACCTTTTTGGCCGTGGGAGCCATAAACGCCACATTTTTAAAAATGTAATTTTGTGAGAGCTTACAGTGCTCACAGTGCGAGCTCCTGTAACAGTGCACGCTCCTGTAACAGCGCCTGAAAAAAAAATGGACTTTATGGCTCCTGCAGAAAGAGCCATACGTTGCTGATCCCTGGTGTAGTGGATAAAACACTGGACCTGCCTGGAGTCAAGAAGGCCCGAGTTCAAATATGACTTAGGAAACTTACTGTATGACCCCAGGCAAATTCTTTAATCTCACCTGCCTTGTTTTTCCAACCTATAAAATGGGGGTAATAACAGGAACCTACTGCATGGAGTTGTTATGAAAACAAAATGAGAATATTTGTAAAATACTTTGCAAACATTAGGTTCTATATAAGTTATAGCTATTATTCATGAGGAAAAGTTATTATAGAATAGGCAGCTTTTGGAAACTAGAGGGTTGAGGAAACAATGTTAAGGATATGAAATGGGTCTCCACAAACTAAGGTCTCCATTCATTCATTTATTCATTCATTCAGAAAGCATTTTATTAAATGCCTACTATGTGCAAAACATTCTGCTAGGTTCTAAGAATACCAAAATCAAAGTGAAAGAATCTCAGATTGTAAGAAGCTAATATTTATCTGGGGTGATCAAATATCCTCGGATAAGTAAATATATATATATATACATATATATATATACACAAAATCATAGGAGGGTGGCAAAATACTAACAACAAGGGGCATCAGAAGTTCTCTTATGGAAGGTGGCACTTGAGGTCAGCCTTTAAGGAAGCTAAGAGTTCCAAGAGGCAGAAGTGAGAAAATAGTTTTCCTGGAATCAGAATCAGTATGTGGATGAAGAGGAGGCAGAGAAGTAGCAACAGCAGTAACAGAAGTAGTGGTAGTAATGGTGGTGGTAGTAGTGGTTGAAGAAGTAGCAGTAGTAGTAGCAGCAGCAGCAGCAGCAGCAACAGCAGCAGCAGCAACAGCAGCAGCAGTAAGATTACTGGAGAAGAGGAAGGAGGAGAAATCACAGTAGCAGTAATAGTAAACAGTAGTAGTAGCAGCTGAGTTTATAGTAGCAGTAGAAGCAGAAGCATTTATATAGCACTTTAAAGTTTGTAATGTATTTGACTTATCTCCTTTGATCCTCACAACAAGCCCATGAAGCAAGTACCATTATTATTCTCATTTTACAGAAGATAAAACTAGTTGCAAGAAACATTAAGCACTTGCCCAGGGACACGAGCTACTAATTGTCTGGAGTATAATTTTAAGTCAGGTCCTCCTGATTCTAAAGCCCAGTTCTATGCATTGTAGCACTCAGCTGCCTCTGGGAGTGAAATACTGTATGAAGGGAATAAGAATAAACATATCCATTTTGGTAGAATATAAAGTATATACTATGAGTAATTTGTAATGAGCCTGGAAAGCTAGGTTGGAGCCAGATTGTGAAGGGTTTTAAATAGTCAAGAGAAGAGTTTGCATTTTATAATCAAGAGCCACTGAAACTTGAGCGTCAGTGACATGCTCAGGCCAATGCTTTAAAAATATCAATTTTAGAAATGATATAAGGGATGGTTTCAGAAAAGTCTGAGAAGACTTTTATGAACCAATGCAAAGTAAAGTGAGCAGGGCCAGAACAGTGTACACAGTAACAGAAATATTGTAATAATAATCAACTGTGAAAGGCTTAGTTACTCTGATGAATACAATGTTCCACCACAACTCCAAAACACACATGATATAAAATGTTATTCACCTCTATAAAGAGAACTAATGGGCTCAGATTCCATACAGAACCATTTTCCTCTTTATTTTTCATTTGCGTTTTCTCCCCAGAACATGACTGATACAAAAAATGGTTTGCTTAACTGCATGTATATAATGAATATCTTATTTCTTGTCTTGCTATAAGTTGAGGGAGTGAGGGAAAGAACATGAAACTAAGAATAAAAAATTTTTTAATCTGAAAAATAAAAGAAATTTTAATTTGGCAGCTTTGGAAGGTAGATTAGAGAGGAAATAAGCTAGATGATAGGGCACCAATTAGACTGCAGCAATAGAAGAGAAGAGGATAACATGAGAGATATTGTAGAAGTTAAAATCAACAACTGGCAACAGATTGAATGTGGCAGGTAAGAAGAAAGGAGGAGTAAGTGAGAGTGGAGCACCCAGGCTGACAACTGAGTTGCAAACCTATACTGAAAAACTGGTAGTACCTTTGACAGAAAATAGAAAGTTAAAAGGGATGAGGTTAGGAAGAAAAAGATGAATTCTCTTTTGGATATGCTGCATTTGAGGTGCCAGTTAAAGATGTTGAATAGGCAATAACAAGTAGGACTTGAATTCAAACGATGAGGGCCCAATACGTTCCTGCCTCAGAGGTAGCCCTAGGCTCCCTCAATTGCACGTGGCAGATGTGCTAATGAGTAATTAAATTACCCAAAAGGTAGACAAAAAGAAAAAGCCAAAGGTTGATTATAATGTCTTCAATACTCAAAATTTGTGATTTCATAGATGTAGACACTCCCTCTACCAGGAGTTTACAGAACATATAATAATCCCTGAGTGCATACTTGAAGTCTTTATAGCTTGGCTTGAACTGGCATAGGTAGAACTCTATTGTCGATTGCTCTTAAGAAGACAAGGTCATCTCTATGTCATCTCTCCATCCAGCAGGAAATCATGGGTTATCCATATGGGCAGCTTGCCATTTGACCTGAACATGAGGCCTCTTTCTTTCCACTTAGAAAAGCAAATCTCTTTACTTGGGCCTCCAGAGATAGATCATACCCCTCTTGGTAAAGTAGAATAAAACTACTCCATTCTCAGAATAAGTTGTCCTGTTTAGTGGGGTAAATGAAATCTAACCTAATCTATTACATCTTACATGGCCCCAGACTATGCTTTAAATCCTTGTGGGCATTCACCAGGAAACCAATACCTACCTGGGCATCTTGCCATCTACATTGCCACCACAAGTATACCACACCCCACCCCACCTCCAAGCCCTGGCTTTTTACCTCTTGTTCTTATTCTGAGAACATTAAGCAAATAAATACTAACATTGTTATTGGACAGGGCCCTATTATAGAATGACCTATGACTCCATTCAAAATTCCAGTATCTTCCCAAACTCACACTTCCTGCCCTGGTTCTCTACTGGTCGATCAATATGGTATCCCACTTTTAGAATGTAAGTTCCTTAAGGAAAGGGACTACCAACCATATATTTTTGTCCTTGATACCAAGCACAGTGCATGGCACATATTAAATGATTAAATTTTTCCCCTTCTTTCCTTCCTTCATGCCACAATGAATCAACAAAGGATAAATATCTATGTGGAAATATAATATAAAGTTAATCCCATAGTAACTGAGGCTTTATTTATTCGCAATACTTACTGTTAATTGTTTTTTATATCTCTGGAGTACTTTGAAACAGAATTGGTGTAATTAAAAAAAAAACTTATCTAAAGTCATTTTCAGTTTTGTTTTAGACTTTGCTTTGACAAAATTTTTATTTGCACTTTATAATACAATTTTATAGTAAAGAAGGAAATACCAGGAAGAAACATCAAAATCTGCTGGGAAACTCCACGTTGATCATTTTGATTTATAGTCATTTATTATGGTCTTCGCAGGAAATAAGGAACTGCTGATCATGTTAATGAAACGTGCAGTCTAAGAACAAGGAAACACCCATATCTAGAAATGTTTCCAAAACTCCAGTTTCTTGAGAAATAAATTACTTGAAAGGATTAAATATTTCTTTATGTGGTATATATACCTTATATTACAAAATGGAGGGTCTCAAAGCAGGTTTTTAAATAAATTTTTATATAAGTAAAACATGATTCTATGTGATCATTTAGCATAGTATTTTCTAGGTCAATCCAACAATTATTTATTAACTGCTACTATGTGCAAGGCACTGTTAGGATACACTGAGGATAAAAAGTCAAAAATGAAAATGGTTCCTGCCTTCAAGCAGCTTCCATTCTACCACAAGGAAGTATCTAAAAAGCCCTCACTGGACTCCAGTACTGCTTCAAGTCATCTTCCTCTAACTCTTATGTTTTTCTCAGCCAAACTCAGCAGAAAAAAAAGCTGCTTCTACTTTGTCTCTTTTCTCACACTCTCAATAATTTCTCAATCTTTTGCAGTTTGGCTTCAAACCTCACTGTTTAACTGAAACTATTCTCTCCAAAGTTACCAGTGATCTCTTAATTGCTAGATCTAAGGGCCTTTTCTAAATTATTCTTTTCAATCTCCCAGCAACATTTGACACTATTGGTCATCCTCTCTTTCTGAATACTCTCTTAGTTTTTGTGATACCATTCTCCTCATCTGACTGCTCCTTGATTCTCTTTGCTGGTTCATCATCCATACTGTGTACCCTAACAATGCTTAGATTCCAAAACTCTGTCACAGATCATCTTCTCTTCTTTCTCCACACTTTCATTTGGTGACCTCATTAGCAACCATCGGTTTAATTATCATATCTAAACAGATGACTACCAGATCTGATCTAGTCCCAGTCTCCCTGCTCAGCTCTGGTTCTGAATCTTCAACTGTTAGTCAACAGGCAATTATTAAATGCTTTCTTTGTGCCAGGCACAGTACTGAGTGTTAGGGAATACAAAAAAAGGAAAAGGCAGCACTTGATCTCAAGATGCTCAATCTAATGGAGAAGACAATAGGCCAATGACTATGTACAAATTACTTATTTATATATGTGATAAACAAAATAACCGACACAGGAAAGGCATTAGCAGTAATGTGGAATTGGGAAAAGCTTCCTGTAAAAGATCATATTCTAACTAGGACTTAAAGGCAGGCAGCAAAGCCAGGAGACAGAGAAGAATGAAGATTCCAGGCAGAGAGAACACAGTGAAAATGCCAGAGAGCCTTCAAGGAACAGTCAAGAGGCCTGGATCAAAAGGCACTCAGGGGTGAGGAAAGTGTAAGAAGACTGGAATGGTATGAAAGGGTCAGATTAAGAATGATTTTGAATAACAAATAACTGCTTATATGATACTACAAACCTGATATCTTAGATATCTCAATGTCTCTGAAACAGAACTCACTCTCTCTCCCCTAAAATGCATCTCTTTTATGAACTTATTGCTCTAGAGGCCACCATCATCCTTGTAGTAACCCAGGTTTGCAAACTTAGTATTATCCTCAACTCCTCACTCTCTCTCATCCTATCATTTCAATTATTTGCTATATTTTGTCATTTCTTCCTCTACAATATCTTTCATATCCCTTCTTTTCATCTCATTCATAAAGCCACATACTAGTTTAGGCCCTTATCACTTCTTATCTAAACTTCTAGTTACTCTTTCCCTCAAGAGTCTCACTCCTATGTGACTCCTTTACCTTATAAACTGCAATGATTCTTTGTTTTCTTTGCATGAAATAAAAACTCTTGTTTGGCTTTTTTAATAAAAATTTTAATTTTTTCCATATTGCATGTCAATACAATTTTTAATAATAATTTTCTAACATTTTGCAATTTCATGTCCTCCCTCCCTTCCACCCTTCTCCCCTCCCCAAGATAGCAGGTAATGATATAGTTTGTACATATGTTATCATAAAATGCATATTTTATGTTATATTGTTATTGTTATATTGGGAAACAAGACACATATTGCTTTCACTAGAGAAAACTTCACAGAGGAAATAAAATGAAGGATGTGGCATGCTTCAATTTGCCTTTAGACTTCATCAAATCTTTCTATGGTATTCTAAGCCTTTTTTGTCATAAGTCCCTTGGAGTTGTCCTGGATCTTTACATTGTTGACAAGTTAAGTCATTCACAACTGATCATCGTACATTATTGCTGTTACTATATATATTATATATATAGTATATATACTACATATATTATATATATAGTCCCAGGATAAAAAATATATATATATATATATTATACACTGTCTCCTGGTTCTCCTCACTTTACTTTCTTTGCATCACTTCATATAAGTCTTTCCATGTTCTATTTGTGATTGTCTTATTTGTAATTTCTAATGGCACAATCGTATTTCATTACACTCATATACTACAATTTGTTCAGCCATTCCCCAAGCAAATCAGGACATTGCTTCAATTTCCAGTTCTTTGTCACCACAAAATGAGTTGCTATAAATTTTTGTGTACAGGTAGGTTCTTTTCCCCTATTTTTTATCTTTTTGGGATATAGACCTAGTAGTGGAATTGCTAGGTCAAAAAGAACGTAGTTTTATGGTTCTTTGGACATGGTTCCAGATTGCTCTCCAGAAGGATTATATTAGTTCCATTAACAGTGTATTAATGTCCTAATTTTCCCACATTCCCTCCAATATTTATTATTTTTCTTTTTTGTTATAGTAGTCTGGTAGGTGTGAAGTAGTATATCAGAGATGTTTTAATTTGCATTTCTCATTAATGGTGATTTGGAGCATTTTTTCATATAATTAATAATAGTCTTTGGTTTTTAAAATCCTTTAAAACTTGTCCCCAACCTACCTTTCCAATGTATTGTACATTATTCTGGGATGCAGGCAGACTGGCAATCTTGTTGCTGCTCACACACAATGCTCTTATTTCTTGTCTGTCTCTTGGAATCCCATTTGACTCCAAACTCAGTTCAAGAGCTCCCTTCCACACAAAGCCTTTTCTGACCTCTTTCTCCTTTCTCCTCTTCAAATTATACTTATATATGTATATAGGATCAAAGATTTAAAGCTGAAATGGATCTTGGAGGCCGACTCCAACCATCTCATTTTACAAATGATGATGCTGAGGCTGGATTTTAACTCAGGTCTTCCTGACTCCAGGCCCCATGTTCTATCAACTGTGACAGGTAGTACTAGGCTGTCACATAGGAAGGACTTAATAAATGTTCTTTGTTTCAATGATAGTGTTGCTTTCCTCATAGTGTTGGTATAAAGGCCAGATGGGATTCAATTCTTGAAAAATGTATAAAGGATACTAGGTTAGTCTGGTATAACCAGTTCTTGATAAAGTCACTGCAGTTCATTGTGATCACCACTTCCTTATCTAAATGTTCACTACAATTTCTTTAATACATTTTAGAGTAGGGACTGTTAACCTTTTTTTGTATATCATAGCCTCCCTTTGGGCATTCTATCGAAACCTATGGATCCCTTCTCAGAATAAGCTTTTAAATGCATAAATAAAATACCTAAGATCATAGAGGAAACCAATTGTACTGAAATGCAAATACCAAAATATATTAGCAAAAGATAAAGTTCTGGGACTGTAGTGTTACATATTCTGTCAAAACATAGTTGATGTTGGGACAGCTAGGGGGCTCAGAGGATAGAGAGCCAGGACTATAGAGAGGGGATCCTGGGTCTGAATCTGACTTCAGACACTTCCTAGCTATGTGACCCTGGACAAGGCCCTTAATCCCCAATGACCTAGCTCTTACTTACAGTGGAACCAATATCCCTTCTAAGACAGAAGATAAGAGTTAAAAAACAAAACATAGCTGATGTTAATTTGTTTTACTTGAACTTTTTTCTCTTCCTTATTTTTCAGTAATATTTGTTACAAGATGTAAGGGCAGGTGTTCCCAACCCACTCCAGTGTAAACCCAGCAGATCTAGGCATCTTGAATGAATCATCAGAAATAAACTATACCTGATAAGTCTTTAATAAATTTGAAAGGCACATAGACTTTGAGTCACTGGATGAAAGAAAGCAGATGACCCCCAAAGAGATAGTGCTAAAAAGGGGGATTTCTACATGAGAAAGAAGTAGGGATATATTCAGAAATTTGGATGACAAAACAAAAGAAAAACAAAACAAATATATTTACATACATACATATATACTTTTAAAAAATTTCACCTGTGATTCATTGTTTTAGGGAGCACCAAGCAATTAATTTCCTCTGCCAAAGCAGATCATCAACCCCTCTGAAACTTAAGGTCAGTCTCAAGAGACTTGCCTGGGGATCCCAGAGTTTAAGTGATTTTCCTAATGTCAAATGGCCAAATGCGGCAGAAATGAGAAGGGAACCAAGGTCTTCTACACTCAAAGGCTAACTCTTTATTGATATTTAAATAAAAAGAATAGCAATTCTAGAATATTCTAGTATTAGAAATTTCCAAAGAATTGAAGTCAAGTTTACTGATCTACAATTCATAGATTCCATTCTTTTCCCATTTTTGAAACTGTTATATTGAAACTCTGGGAGCAGAGAGTCTCACTGTTGATTGACAGGTGAAGACTGTTGGACATGAGAATGTTCCCAGAGGCCACGAGGACAAGGGAGAAAGCGGTTGGCCAGGGGGGTATAAATACCCTGGCAGCCCTGGCTTTTGGTTCCTTTCCTTTCCCTTCAACCTGAGATCTGTAGACCCTGGTCTATTGGGATTTGAGACTTGCTTGGCTCAACCTTGCAAGAACTCCTGTCTTGTACCTCATTAACATTGCCAACCTGTATCCAGACCATCAATCTTCTTATTCTACTGTCCCCTAGATATTTAGGAATTCAAACCATCTTTAGATATCTAGGTATCCCAGGGCCCAGGAGGGATCCGGGAAATGGGCAGGAGAAGAAGAAGAGGGTGGAAAGGGGTGGTTCCTGAAGGCTGTGAAAGGTATAACATCTAGCAGGAATAAGAAGCTGAAAGACATCAAACAGCAGCTTGCTTGCTCTGGTTTGGCTGTGGCCAGGCTGAGCCAGAGGAGCTAATAACAAGCAAGAATCACTTACCTGCCTACAGCTCTGAGGGATTACTATTATCAAAATTAGTTTAGGGTTTCCCAATTCTTCTTCCCATTTCCTAATATTCCTTCTTTGCTAAAATGTATATAAAGCTATTCAAGTACCTTCCTGGAGTGGTTGTTCGTCACTTCTCTGGGAAGGGAGCAATGCAGTCAGATAAACGTGTCCAAGGCTAATAGAGCCCAATACCCATCATTAATCAACCCCAGGTGGGACCTGAAGGGATACCATCTACTGACCTGAAGGATCCTGCCTGGGCACTGTTATAAAGGAGGGAGGTGGTACAACATCTAGCTAGGTAGCAAGACTCAGGTGATCTTGCTCTAGCCACATATCTGAACTATCACTGCTGTCACCCAATTAGCAGTGGTAGTATTCAGTTTACCCTCTTCTCTCTCTATTCCCATTTTATTTATAACAAAACCTAAAACAAAATTTGCCCTGGCAGCTAGGCAATGTGTTAGATAAGAGTGAGCTGGGTCACAAAAAGCTAAGCACAAATCTGATCTCACTGTTATGACTCTGGGCAAGTAATTTAAATTCCCTATGCCTCAGTTTCCTCATCTGTAAAATGGGGATCAAAATAGTATCTACCTCCTAAGATTATTGTGAGCATTATGTTTTACATCTGTAAAATCTTTTCACAGATGGCTATTATTATGTACCCTCTCTTTTTTTCTAATCTTTCTAATATCACTGACAGTGGCTCAAATAATTAGTATATTAAAGGCCTTTGAATTACTGAGGAATCGATTCATTTGTGAAGACTTAGTAGTCAAGTATTGTATAAAGTGCTATATAAAATTATAGCTATTGTTGTTATAAATAAAAAGAAGTGAGCCTGGAGAAAGGAGTGGGTCAGCTAAGGAAGAATTAGAAGTAAACACCAGAGTATTAAGAGAAAGCACTAAATTTCGATTAAATAGCAAGCTATTCATGGCCAAGTACTTCTATTTATTTCATATCCCCCTAGAGTAAGATAGCAAGTAGCTCTTTAAATGATGTTGACTGGCTGAACTTAAAAGGCATTCTACATTTACTCATTTCCAAATTCTTGCAAGGCAGTCCCTGTGGGAGATAAGAAAGAGTACCAGGCATTGCTATTCTCTATTTTATAGTCCAGGAACCAGGGGTTTAGATTGGAAGTTACCTATTTCTTCCCATATCTATATAGGCATTCCTAATCCCTCTCTTGATGTGAGTTCCCTGTCTTTAACCCAGGGTTCATTAACTTTTTAAAAAGATTTTGATAACTGTATTTCAATATAATTGGTTTCTTTTGTAATCCTGTGTATTTAATTTTATACATTTATTTTTAAATTTAACTTTTTCCATATTACACGGGGATACAATTTTTAATAATCATTTTCTGATATTTTGCAATCCATGTTCTCTCTTCCTCCCACCCTTCCCCCCTCACCAGGATGGCAGGTGCTATGACATAGGTTTACATGTGTTATCATACAATACATATAAAACAAACACATATTGCTTACAAGGAATGAATTCCTCCACTGTGAAAAAAGTGGTTGGGCAGACATTCCTTCTTATTCTAAATCTACGGACCTGAATGAAGTTAATAAACAATGCCAACATGCTTGGCACAAAGTGAGTTTAATAAATGCTTGTTGACTTGACGGCTCACTCTACCTACCTCTCGAGGTGGTTTCGAGGTCAGCGCACAGTCAAACCCTAAGTTAGCTAGAAAAGGACCTTGCTATTTTTAAAGGACCAGTTTCACTGGGTGACTTCTGAGAAAGCCCTTTAACTACGACATGCCTCAGTTTCCTCATCTGCACACACAATGGCTGCGGTAACTTCAAAGCACCCAGGTCCAATGCATTCCCGGGATACAAAACGAGTTGGTGGGTTGGAAAGCTTCCGGTGTGTCCGAGGAGGAAGCGCCGTGGACTGAAGAGGCCCTGGGAGTGGGGACTGGTTCCATCTATGGACGCCAGGTTGGCATACGCAGCAGCCCCTAAGCCAGCCAAAGGAACGGGGAGGTCGAGCTGGAATGACTCGGCATCGGGATATGCAGGGTCACAGAAAGCAACAGGTGCTCACCCCGGCGCCGGCTGAAGAATGCGGACAAGCGGGGCAGTGGGGCGGGGAGGAACCCTGTAGAGAAAGAAAAGCCCGCGCTGATTGGAGGCTTTTCCTAGGGTGTGAACTTAAATGGGTTTGCTGATTGGTTGAGGCGAAGCGTCAGCTAGACCGCCCTGCCTTTCCCGCAGCTCCGCCTTCCTGAGGTCCTGCTATTGGCCAGAGGCTTTCTCTAGTCCCTCAACGATTGGTGAATCTAGCCGCTGGAGCCGAGCGTCGATAGGTGTGCGGTGGCCGCCGAACCGGGGTCCCTCTAGGTTTTCTGATTGGCTCGTGGAGAGAGGCAGGTATCCGGGCTTTCTGGCTCCTCCATTGGAGGGAGGAGTAAGGGGGGTTGGGCCCTACGATTGGTGGACTGGGGGCCGGGCCTGGGCCGGCGGGGAGCGGATTGGTCGGAAAGTAGGTTAGTGGTGCGACATTTAGGGAAGGCAGAAAGTAGGTCAGGGACGGAGGTGCCTGTTTACTGGAGTGGGGCTCGCTGTTGCCTCCTCCTCTGCCGCCGCCGCTGCTACCGCTGCCGCCGCCGCCGCGGAAACTGAGGAGAGCTGGGGCCCCGGACCGCGCGCCCGACGGGCAACTCGCCCGCCCACGGTGAGTCCTTCTGGCTGGCCGGGCGGCGGAGAGCCGAGAGGCTCTGGGCCCCGGCTCGGGCTCCGGCTGCCCTCAGGGACCGTTGACGCCCTTAAAGGCACAGTGCCCCGGGGCCGCCAAATGCCGTCGGGCGGTCTATCTCCCTTAAAGGCACAGGCCCCCTCCCCTCTACTCCCCCAACCACTACCCCTCCCCGGACTGAGAGGGCAGCCTCTCTTAAAGGCGCACAGCGACCGTTCTCCCTCCGGTAGTCCCCTCTCTAGAGCGGGGGAGGGGGGAGAAGCCAAGGTTCCTGCTGTCACCTTAAAGGTGCAGGGTTCCCAGTATACTCACCGGACCCTCCCTTCCTCCAATTTTTCTCTACCTGTAATGGGGGAGGGGGAGACTGTTTGCTACCTCTTAAAGGGACAGTTCCCTCCCCCCGAGAGAATTACTGGGGAATGGGGGAACCTTGTCTAGCTCGCGCGTGTATATGTCAAGGAAGCGGGGAAATCGGCGTGAGTTTTGGGCAATATGAGAATGAGGGGGACTCCTTCTGCCCATCATTCCCCTACCCCGCTTTCGCTCCGAGCAATTAAGTTAAATTCAGTAAACATTTATTAAACGCCTACTGTGTGTCTTTCTCTGTAACTTTAAGCACTGGAGATACGAAAAGAGCCAGAAAAGACTTGTCCGGATTTGGGGGTGGGGAAAGAGGGAACTGAGGTGAGCGTTGTGGGGAATAGGGCATCCCACCCCACCGACTCTTGTCAGGTGCCCCGGGTTTATATTGGGTTTTGGCCAGTTACTTCCTCTTGCCCAAACCTTGAAAAGAGAATAGTTGAGGGGACGGCTGGATCGCCTCCTGAGAGTGAGAGATGATGGGCCACTAAGGCAGTCGGGTTGGACTTCCACCCGCAATTCGTTAATTGTTTGAAATTTGGACCCGGGATTGTGGTTCCTGTGAGCAGCCGGGAGTTGAGCTGGTGCTAAAATGACTAGGAGAGCTTCTGGAGCGTGTTGCCTGCTCCTCCGGCCCCTGGGGAGAGCCGCTGTCGAAGTTGCTTAGGCTGAATGGGGCCGGTTGAACCACCAGGGTTTGACAGATGTCAAGGGGAGGGAGGAAGGTTCTTGTGTTTGTGTGGTGTCAACAGCAAAACTAACCTTTGTTTGCTCAGTGAATGGAACTGAAGATAAAAATAAGACTTGCTTTCTGGGACTCTCATATTGCACGTCTTTCCTCCAGGTGAAAAGGGGAGAGGATCGAAGAGAGGGAAGTGTGTTTTGGGGTTGGAAAAAACGTCATTACCCTTGGTATGCCTTTACTATGTCTCTCTTTTTTTGTACTTTAAGTTGAGGTAACTGACCTGAGTTAAACCCACTTGGCTTGGGTCCTTTGCTTCCTGTATCGGCTAATCTACTTTAACTGTTGTTGGTCACTTTACCCATCAGCTACATAATGATTTCTGTGTTTGAGTAGAAAATAATGACTAAAGATTTCTTAACTGTTCTGATTTTATATTGATTAACAAGCATTCCTTAACAGTATTTAATTTTGAAAAGACATTTTAAAATTTGGTGCATTTTCAGAGGTGTTTGTCATTGTCATTTACCTATCTTCCTGTCATCTGTTTTTGTTATGTGATTAACAATAGGTAAAACGTTCATTATAACTTTGGCTTCTATTGTAAATTTGGATTGTTTGGTTTCTTAATTTCATTGATTGAGTTCAAAATAATTTTTACCTCTGGTAAATAATTTTGAATTATACCTTGATTTTCTTCTTTCCATGTGAAAAGCATTATTTTAGATTTAGTTAACATATTAGTATGTTCAGAAATATTAAAAATTTCAGTTTTCAATTCACTCTTCCCAAGTTTTAAAAATAGTTCATTAACATATTTAAGATGAATTTTTAAAATTAGTTTCTGATCCAGGGTTTGAAACTATACAATCTGACAATTGGATCTCTAATGGAATTTTCATAATTTAGATGTAAAAGATGAAAGCTTAAGTTAAAACTGTAATAGTTGGCATGATTTAATTTTGCATTAATTTTTATTTTAACATCAAATATAAAAGAGCCTTCTTCTCTTTGTAATAAATAGCCAATCTTTATAGTTTTAAAACCTAAAACTAGGAGTCAGATTACCCTGGGTACAAGGTCCAACTTTGGCATCATCTTACTTTTGTGATCTTGGGTAAGTCATCTAACCACTATGAGCCATATAAGGCTTCCTTTGGTAAATGAAGGAGTTGGAAAAGATGATCTCTAAAGTCTGTACTTTCTAGCCCTGACATTCTAAATGTAACTAATTAAAAACTCAGAAAAATATTTACCTGCCAAATATCTCTGAAGTGTCTGTTCAAAAATTACTTCAGGGAAAACATTTTCTTTGGGTGGCAAGATGTGGATGGCATGCTTATCAAATTTTGAGAAGATTAAAACCTAGAAGGGCTATCTGAAATTTTGATATTTAGAAGAATCCTAGTTGCAGTGATGACAGGCAAATTTAATCAGAGCTAATTAATCAATTCAAAATATAAAGATAAATGTAAAATCCTGGAAGGTTAAAAGATTTTCACCTAAACTAACTGCTAAAGACATATAGTTTCAGGAAACTATGGCTAGATAGGGGTTCTTATGAAAATAACTCCAGGGATTTCAGTGATCTTGCAAACGCAGAATGAGTCCACATTGTGTCATGGAGACCAGAAACATTAATGTGATCTCTGAGAGCATTAATAGAAGTATATTGCCTAGAAGGAGAAAGTTGCACTGTACTCTGCCGCGTCAGGACACATCTAAAGTTTTGTGCTCAGTTTATGGGCTCCACATTTTAATAAGGATATTGACCAAGTAATATATATATATCCAGAAGAAGGTCTACCAGGACGGTAAAGGGGATAGAGGTGAAATACTTTCATCCTGAAGCAAATGAAGATATTTAATCTGGGAAGAGAGGATTTAGGGGAGAAATAACCACTGTCTTTGGGAGATGGAGTAATGTTCTGTTTGGCCTTAGGAAGACCTGTGCCCAATGAAAGGTAGTTATGGGGTTTTGCATAATTATTAAAAAAACAAACAACAACAACAAAAACCACCCTTTTTAACAAGTAAAGCTGTCCAAAAATGGAATGGGTTGCTTTGAAACGTAGTGAGTTCCCACTTGACAAATATGTTGCTGAGGGAATTCCTGTCTCACTTGAGGAATTCATATTCTAGATCAGTGGTTCCCAAACTTTTTTGGCCTACCACCCCCTTTCCAGAAAAAATATTACTTAGCGCCCCTGGAAATTATTTTTTTAAATTTTAATAGCAATTACTAGGAAAGAAAAATGCACCTGTGGCCATCACCAACCCCCCTGGATTGCTGCAGCACCCAACAGGGGGTGGTGGCGCCCACTTTGGGAATCACTGTTCTAGATGGAGTCTAATAAGGGTAGAGTACATTGGATTTATTCTCTCTCAGATTTAAACTATATGAACTCTAAAGTCCCTTCCAACCCCAAGATTCACTCCTTCCGTGGCATAATAGGATCATTGAGGTAGAATTTGGTTGAACATAACATTTATCAAGCACTTACTGTTTCAAGGCATTAAAAACCTTAGATGCCACCTTCCAGTCCAACTCCCTCATTTTATAGATGAGGAAACAAGCCAGAAGGTTAAGTGACTTGTCTGGCGTCATATAGATAGTGGCAGAAGCAAGCCTTTAGCCCAGCCCTCCTGATTCACAATCCAGTCTTTCCATTCAGTCATAGAACTTTTGTTGCAGGGCAGGAAAAGGAAGTGAGTGTGATTTCTTCCTTTATGTCAAAGTCTATATTTTCTACATGGTTTATATATTTAGTCTTGTGCTAGCAGTATAGACCAACTTAGTTAATGAGAACACCAAGAGCATAATGATGCAAAAATTAAACATTTCTGACCTTGTTTTGAGATAAGTGTTGTCTTCTGTCCATTATTTATTGATTTATTTCTGATGAAGTAATACTACTGCTAGAATCAAAGGTCTTAGTGAGGAGATAGTCCTTTTCTAGAAGATTAAACAATTCCTATCTACAACCATGTAAGATTTTATATGTCTAGAAACTGTTACTTCTTTGGTATTGTTCTTCCAGTGTAGACTATGACTCCTTTACAACTTTATTCAAAACTCTTTGAGAGTGATGTGGCTGAAACATGCACAGTGCCCTCAAAGTCTTATTGCAGTTTTTTCTTAATATTGTGTATGTGTATGTGTTTGGGAAGAATTTGCATGGAAATTATAATTAAATCCATAGGAATCAATGAAATCTCTAAGGGAAATAGAAAAGAAAAAATGGCCTGGATAGAGTCTTAAGGGAAACCTAAGCTTAAGGAGTTAAGAGATTACTGTGACTTAACAATGGAAATATTCCACGGAATAAATATAGAACTTAAATCATAAAATACTGGATTACTATATAACCTTTTGCTATAAAGTTGCTCCAAAATATAGGCAGCACCCAGGTTTTATAAAATCCATGATTGGGCTTTTTAGTTTTTTCCCCCCGCTTTAATGTGTTGTGCCTGAAACAAAGTTGTACCAGATATTGCTGCTGATTCTATAAGGGATTTATAGGGAAGATGAAACCATTGTTTTATAATAGTAGAATATATAAACTCCTTAACGTCAGGGAATGATTTGTTTCTGTCTTTGAATTTTCAGCATCTGGCACATAGTAGATCCTTCATAAATGCTTGTTAAGTTAAATTGAATTCTATTGCTATATTTACACACGTACAAACATATATCTTTATGAATAAAATCCTGGGTGACTTGGGCAGAGAATCTATAGAATCCAATGTCTTGGAATTGGAAGGAATTTCAGAAGTCATTTAGTCAGATTCATTTCGAAAGAGGAATCCTTTTTTCTAGCATCCCTGATAGATCATTGAACCTTTGGGTGAAGACCTCTTGTGATAAAAGCACATTGTTTCATGAAGTGGAACTTCCTTCCCACTTTGGAAGAGCTTGATGTATTGGAAGTTCTTACTTAAGCTAAAACTAAGATCTGCTTCTCTGTAACTTTGATCCATTGGACCCATTTTGCCTTTAGATCAAGCACCACAAGCCTAAATCCTTTTTCCTGATGAAGATTCCAGTCAGAATCTCCCACAATTTCAGCCATCTGTTGCTGTTAGAGCCCCTGAGGCCTCCTTCCCCTGGGGGTCCTAAGAGCTACTGTAAAATCACTTGTTATGTCAGTCTTTACTCTAAACCAATAATTTGAAGACTCCACCAAGTCTTTGAATTTAAGAGACAACCAGTGAGTATAGAAGTTCAAAACAAACAACATAGGAAATTTTGTAAGCAGCAAAGAATTTTCCCTCTTCACATAGTCATGCTCTTCCCTGTGTTCCCATATGCCACAGTGGTAGAGAGAAGATATGGAGGACCCTGGCATGGAGGAGCCCAGTCATAGGCCAGTCATATGGTGGTGGACCTTGTGTGACGGGGAGATCCTCCCTCCAGGCCTGGAGAAGTCTTGATGTTCTCTGGTACCACATCATGCTGGGCCTATGGGGAACTCCACTGAAGTGCTTCTGCTCTCTGCTACCACCTGCTGGTCACCAGCTGCAGTTCGGCTTTTTTCCCCTGGAGAAGGAAGTTCTGCCAGCTAGCTTTTGAGCTATAGCCTAGCATGTAGGGGTTTACTTAAACCCTTTTATGGTACAGGCCTCAATCCTGGGCTTCTAGCTCTCTAGAGGTCTGTCTGGAGCTTTCCCCAGCTGCTACTACTCAAGTTCTTTCTGTCTTGATTCTTGTCTTGAACTATGGCCCCAAATTCCCTTTCACTGCTAGTGTACCTGGTCATTGTTAGCTGGAGAGTCCCCTTCATATAATCCCAGGTATTTCACTTGGCAAAACTTTAAAGGATCCTGGGTGAAGAGATTTGTTTTCAACTCCCATGATGTCCCTGGTTCTAATGCAGAACAACTTGGGAGCAAGACTGAAAATGCCTTGGTAAGTCTGGTAATGCTGGCAAACTCTGCCCTACTTCCCCAGCAACCGACTTCACTTACTCCCTAAATTCTGAACACCAACATGTGTTGGTTACACAATTGTTCTAAAGAGAATTTTATTCTTCCCCCACCTCATTGGCGAGCTATACAACTTACCTTAGGTTTGGTAAGTCCCCCAGAATCAGTTAGAATTTGCAAAAGAAAACATGTTTTTAGGTGAAACAGCCTAGATTTAGTCCGAGGACTCAAGTTGGAATCTCATCTAGTTTTTTACTACCTGTGTGACCATTGCTTCTCTCTGAACTTTTATTTAATGTCCTCATTTGTAAACAGAGGCAGCTGGAATAGATGAGCTATCTTTAAACTCTTTCATAATCTTAAATCCTATGAAATCTATGTAAATGTTTCCTTAAAAAATGATCCTGTTGTGAATTTTTATTTCTCTTGCCCTGCCTTCCCCTTCTTTCACTTTCTTAATACAAACCCTTTGTGTCTCTAGTCATTCCTCTTCAGTCATCTCGTTGATGATGTGGGAGTTTAACCTTTCGTCAGCTTCAGTTTTCTTCATATCTGAAAATGCATCACCCTAAACTCCATCATGTCTGTTATTGAAGAAACACCCCTCAGATATTGCTCCCACATTCTCTTCCTCTCTGTTTTAGGCTCCTTGCCAACTTCTTAACCTACGAATGGGGGTAGGTAGGCTTGTAGGATTTTTAAATGCTGTATGCTAAAAATAAATTTAGACAGTGAGGGAAAACAATGTTATGTCAAGAGCATGTTATATAAAATGTGTTATTGTGGTTCTCCTCTATACCATATAGTGAATTTATGTTCTGCATCTTCCCAAAGAACAAAAATGCAGCAAAAATATCCAGAACATACACAGAGACTGATATACTATGGTAAAATCGAATGCAATGGACTTCTGTACTAGCAGCAATGCAATGACACAGGACAGCTCTGAGGGTAAAGATGCTACCCACATTCAGAGGAAGAACTGCAGGAGAGGAAACATATAAAACAACTGCTTGAACGCATGGGTTAGGGTGGACATGATTGGGGATGTAGACTCGAAACGACCACACCAATGCAACTATCAACAATTTGGAAATAGGTCTTGATCAATGACACATGATAAAACCAGTGGAAATGTGTGTCGGCCATGGGTGAGGGGAGTGCGGGGGGCGGGGGGTAAAGGGGAAAGTAGGAGCATGAATCATGTAACCATGTTAAAAACGAATATTAATAAATGTTTAAAAAATTTTTAAAAATACCCAGAACACAACTTAATCTTTGATGATACATGATATCCATGTTTGGGTTTATATTGTAGCTCAGGTTTTAGAGTAATCATTCTGTATTTGAATAGCACTTTGCACAATGCCTGGCACACAGTAGGTGCTCACTAAATACTCATTCAGCTGTAGCAGGCTTTGGATTCAATCTGTTTTGACCCTAGGACATGCAGTGAAAGTGGTATGTTGTGTTGTTTTCTGAAGTCTTAGCTTGTTTACTTTTTTTCTCGTTGAAAGGCACGTTTAATATGCCACTACCTCATTCCTGAATTATTGCAGCTGCCTAACTGATTTCTTGCCCACAAGCTTTCCCCCCTCTATCTCTTCTATATATCACTACCAAATTGATCTCTCTTGTTAACCTACTTCTACTGTTTAGCAGCATCGAGTCTGAATTCCTCCTGTGCTTGGTTTTCAAGGACTTTCCTACGTAATCTGACCTCATCCTACCTCTCCAAATTGATTACTTACCCTTTAGACAAAAAGATCAGTACTCAGTACTATCAGTCACCCCAAAGTGTGAGCAATGTCCTCATCCCAATCTCGGTTTGGGATTCTTGGCTTCACCCTGGGCCCACATGGAACAGCCCATACTGCCTTGGGCTGGGACTCCAGACTTCTCCACAGGTTTGGAATTTCAAGGAATATGGGTTGGCTTGGACCACTGTTTGCCCAGACAGGATCTCAGGGTCTGAATGTTGTTGGACTTAGGTTCCGAACCTGGGACAACAGATGTGGGATGGGGAGCTGTGGCTTGCTCTTCCCTCCTTGCTACAGCCTTTTGCTGTCTGTTCTACTCTTACCCTGGTTCCCCAGATGATCTCTGCCTACCTTTTGGGTTTTTCTATTCTTGAGGGTTGTTTCATTCTGTCTCCTTATTGGATCTTTTACTCCTTTATTCATTTTATGGCAATATTTTAATCTTGGTCAGAGAGGATTCTCATGATGATACGGAGCAGCTCTGGTTCATTCCATCATCTTGGCTCTGCCTACTTGCTCTTTCTCTATATGAAATTTCAGTTTTAATTATGGCTGTACTCCATAATATAATCTTTATTTCTTCCTACATTTGTATTTTTTCAACAGTTGTTCTCTACAGACACATCCTCAATTATCTAACTCTGGAATCATGGTTGTTCTTAAATCTTTCCAAGTCATTTGTTTAACCATTCACCAATTGATAACTAGTAGGCCTATGCTCCAAAGAGATCAGAGAAGGGAGGGGGAAAGAACCTATGTGCATAAAAATCTTTACAACAGCTTTTTGGAGATTTTGCCAATCTAAGAAGTTGTCCATCAGTTGGTGAATAGTTAAATAAATTATGGTATGTGAAATACCACTTTTTTGTAAGAAATTATTAAAAGGAAACAACACAAAGATTTTCCCCAATTTATCTGCTTCCATTCTAATTGCAGATGCTTTGGTTTTGTTTATGCAAAAAAATCTAAATTTTATATAATCAAAATTGTCTATTATAACTTCTTTGATCCTTTCCCCCCCTTATCTAACCCTGAATCCTTTCCCTGTCCATAAATCTGAAAGGTTATTTCTTCCTTCTTGCTCTAATTTGTTTATGACATCACCCTTTATGTCTTGGCCATGGACTCAATTTGTGCTTATCTTGATATGTAGTGTGAGATATTGGCCCAAACCTAATTGCTGCCAAACTACTTTTCATTTTTCCCAGCAGTTTTTGTCACATTCTTCTCCCAGCATTTGGGGACTTCCGGTTTATCAAGCACTAGGCCATTGTATTCATTTGTTCTTTGGGTATATACTTAATCAGTTCTACTTTAAAAGAAAAAAAGGGGAGCCTCTCTTGACCAGTACCAAATTATTTTGATGACTACTACTTTGTAGTTTAGGTTTTGGTTCTGCTAGGCCCTCTTCCTTCTATGTGAGAGTTAAACTATTGTACCTTTACCTACATTTTAAAAACTACTGGTGGAGCTGTTCCCAGCATTGATAATAACTAATTTGCTTAGATAAATTGTTTCCTACTATTTCTTCCAATGGGTCCTGTCCCTTTCTTCCTTCTCTCCCCTTCTTGTAAGGTAATTCAAGGGAAAGATGTTCTTCTGTTGCTCCTTTGGGGCTTAAACTTAGTGTTTTGCATAGCCAGAATAGTCAAACCAAATCTACAGTATGATTAGGAATATAGTTCAACCACACATAAATCTGTATCCAAGTTAAATTGTGATGCTAATCTGCTGACTTACTCATTGAATTAAAAGAAATGTAGATAAGATTCCTGAGTTTTATAAAAGATAAGTAGAAAAATATATTAATTCTTAAAATGATAACTATAGTTTTTATTCTTTTGAAATATACTTGAAGGTTCTTCAAGGAAAATGAATTAATTTGAGAATGAGAGTATGAAGTCAGAAACAAGTTTGAAATGTATTCATTCAGACTATTTTTGGTGTAGTTCAGGAAGAAATAATAATAGTTAAAGAAGCTTTTAGAGGAATTAAATCCTTTTGCTCAGAAACATAAGGATCCTGGCATTTTAGATGGATAAAGACTGCCTGTTCCTATTAGCCCACATTTCCCCTTCTTTTCTTTTTGGAGTCTGGTCTTTTACTATCATCACTGTGGGTGTTTCATGGTTAACATGGGTAGCATTTGGGACCCTTTGCCGTTTGAGATTTCTTCTTTTGGTGACTAGTGATGATGGTCATTGTTGAAATTGCCTCACAGCAAGTTCTACTTATTCCTTCAAGCTCTACCTCCAGGGGCCAAGCAGAATAAATCTAATCCAAGTCTGGCATAACTTGCTTTGATGAAATGAGTAGTTTTCAGATATTATTTTCTTAAGATGACAACATTTGCCTGTCTCCATTCCTGTGGTATTTCCATGTGTTTTATGTGACCTTTCAAAGATCATTGACAGGACTTAGTAACCACAAAGGATATCTTGTTCTCATAGGACTATGTCACTCTTGTTTGTATTCATCTCCTGTTAACTGTACTTCCTTCCATCTTCCATGAATGTTTTTTTAATCAGTTTAATTGATAATTTCCCTATGCAGCCTCACTGGTATCTTTTAGACATCTCTTCCTTTTCTTTTTCACTGCACTCACTTTTGTTTATTTCTTCAGAATTTAATTCTTGAGAGTTAATCATCTTTCTTAGACTGATTTCACCTTTTATGTCATCAACCTATGAGACCATGCCTAGTGTTTGTTCAAACCCTTTGAAATGAAACCCATTCCCCAAAAATAAAGGTTGCATGTCAGACTGTGCCTGACTTTCCTTATCATTTTCCTATATAGTCCCTTGGTATTTTTACTTCAGCAATCAATTCCTCCTTGTTGGTCAAAATCAGGCCTAGTATAGCAATATCCATTGTTCACTCTACTTTTGATTAATATAGTTGTCATTTAGGCAAGTCAAGAATTGTTCATTTGCTCCACTTTTGGCAGAGTTTTGAAGTTCTCCCTAACTACGATACCCTGTCTTCAGGCCTTCATAATCCTCTGAGAATCCAGGGAGTTCAGAGCAGAGGTTTCAAAAACTCAAATAGAATCTGTGGACCACTAATCTATACAGGCTGCATATTGAATTAGTTTTAAAATGTAATAATATCTATGTTTTATTATATTTTTATTTATTTTGTGAAATATTTTCCCATTATATTTTAATTTGGTTTGGGCAGTGTTTAAGAGACTACATCTTTGACACCTCTAGACCAGAGTATAGTCTTAGAACAAATGACTTCTATTTCTTTCTCCTTTAATACTCACCTTCCCTTTTTATTTATTCTTTTTGCAGAGGTTTCCTCTCTCTGTTCCTGTATTTTCTCAAAGATATATTTTCAAAATTATATTACTAGACTACACTTTTATTTATTCTCCTCCTTTTCAATAAGATATACTCTTGTGTAGCCATATCCATTCATGAGTTTCATCCCACCAAAATTCAGAAATAACTTGTTTGCCTCCTTATATTAAGATTTCTTGGTCATCTGATCCATTTTACATACTTTATGCATTTATTGTTCCTAGCTTTCTTATTGGGAATTGTTTCCTGTATTACCAAGACTCTGGTGATTTTTTTCTTATATTTTATGTTTCTTATATTCTTTTTGATGTCTGGTTTGGCACATGCATTGGGTATTCTTCTCCCTTCCACTCCATTTTCTTTTCTTTTTTTTAAACCCTTACCTTCCATCTTAGAATCAATACCATGTATTGTTTCTAAGGCAGAAGAGCAGTAAGGGTGAGGCAATGGGGGTTAAGTGACTTGCCCAGGGTCACACAGCTAGAAAGTGCCTGAGGCCAGATTTGAATTTAGGACCTCTCATCTTGCCTGGCTCTCAATCTACTGAGCTACTCAGCTGCCCCCCTCCATTTTCAATTTAAATCCCTCTACTCCATATAATTATATTTTTAGTGGACCTCCATAGGGGTATTATATCATTGATTAAAAGAGTCCCTCGTGGGGGGCAGCTGGGTAGCTCAGTGGAGTGAGAGCCAGGCCTAGAGACGGGAGGTCCTAGGTTCAAACCCGGCCTCAGCCACTTCCCAGCTGTGTGACCCTGGGCAGGTCACTTGACCCCCATTGCCCACCCTTACCACCCTTCCACCTATGAGACAATACACCGAAGTTAAGGGTTTAAAAAAAAAAAAAAAAGAGTCCCTCATTCTATAAGTTGTAGAATCCAAATATTCTCAGATAATATTTTTATCCAGCTGCTCTCTTCTCAGATCAGTGTTTCTCTTACAAAACCTCTACCCTTAATTGACAACAGTGATGAAGACACCATCTGTGCCCCCATGGTCTTCATTTTCTATCCCAGGATTTCATCATCACTAGGTTCCTTCTACTGGTATCATTTGTGCCTCTTTAAAAAATCAGAGGCTTGCTGTCTCCACTCTAGATACATATGCCCAAGAAGATGGCAGCCTTTTTAATTATTCATATCAAGCCAGCAAATAGCAGCATTGGTACCTTCTCATCAGGGAGTTGCCAGCTGCCAGTATTTGGTTCCCTTTTTGCTGGTAGCACCTGTGGGTACACATCATCATTTTTTTTTAACACAAGAAGCTGCTCCTTGCCCAGAGAATCCAGCTCCCTGCTCTGTGCTATATTGAGAGCCTTGTAAATATTAGCTCCAAAAGTATAGTTTTCATTCTTTCCTTGATATCATCTTTCAACATACTGACACAGGTTAGTTTTCCCTCAACATTTTCAGAAAGATTTTTTAAAATAATATTATCTCCAATTATCTATAAAAACAATTTTTAACATTAATATTTTTAGATTTTTGAGTTCCAGATTCTCTCCCTCAGTCCCTTTCTGCTCCCTGAGATGGTAAACAATTTCAGAGACATTTTTAAAAACTTTCTTTTTTGAAACATTTTCCATTCTCTCAAGTAAGATACCCTACCCTGGGAACAGTTAGGTAGCCCAGTGGATAGAGAGCCAGGCCTAGGGACAGGAGGTTCTGGATTCAAATGAGATTCCACACACTTCCTAGCTCTGTGACCCTGGGCAAGTCACAATGCCCATTGCCTAGCCCTTATCATTCTTCTGCCTTGAAAACATTGTATTGATTCTAAGATAGGAGGTGGTAAGGGTTTTTAAAAAAATACCCTGTCCTGCTCCTAAATTCTACCTCAGCTTAGAAGGGAGAGAGGTCCTTCCAACCCTCTCTCTATTCAGGAGGCCAATCTGGGCTTTCTGTTTCTGTGATTATTTATTTGTCATTTGTGGAAGTAAAAATGAAGTAAGTATACTTATCCCTTCACATCACTACAAAATTTTCTGCCTTTTCCATATTTACTGTAAGATCATCTGGTTGCTCAAGTTGAAGCTCTCATGGTTCATTTTTATAGCTGCCTGAATGCTGTGGAAATGCAGATTTCCACCTGTCTCCCCCTCCCCATCTCTCTGTCTCTATCTCTGTCTGTCTGTCTTTCTCTCTCTCTGTTTTTCTCTCTACACACACAAACACGCACGTGCATGCACACACAAACCTCTTTTCCTAGATACAGCAAAACCGTAATCCCAGAAAAAGAGCCCTTGGACATCAAGACTGCCCTGGAGACTTAGCAGCTTTACCCCCATGAAAGACTAACCTAAATATTCTAGGCAAAGCCTAGAAGAACATCTCTAGATGTAAGTTCATTTTATATTTTTATTAATACTTCTAGCACTTATTACAGTGCCTTATACTAGACAATAAATGCATGTTGTGTTCAAGAGATAATATATATTGAGCTAGGCATAAATTTAATCATTATTCTTTTATTTCCAATTTCATATCTATTTGCCTAGTAATATTACCTGGATGGCAAGTAGCCATCTAACCTCTGATCTTCCTGCAATAGGAAACTCCCTCCCTGTTTTGTAGGACAGCCCTTTGTGCTTTTGGACAGCTTTGCTGATAAGGAAGTATTCTCTTAGCACATCAGAATCAACTGCTTTAAGATTAAAACATTTATTTTTTGGACATGGGCAATATGGGGAGTTCCTTTTGCTTATTTGTGATAAATGTTCACAAAAGGAGGTTTGTTTTTTGTTTTGTTTTGATTTTTCCTTTTTCCCAATGGGGGATTGGGAGTTAGGAAGGGAAGAAAATTGATTTTTGTTAATGGGAGAAAATTTTAATTAAATTTTGAAAAAAATCTATTGCTTCATAGCTTCCACTTATTGCTTCTAAATCTGCCTTCTGACACCAAGAATAACAAGCCTTGTTCTTTTTGCAAAAGACAATATTTCAACTTCTCCAGGGTAAATAGTCTCCATTCCTTAAACTAATTCTCATGTGGTTTGGCTTCTAGTCCTTTCATCATACCATAAGTTATCAGTATCAGTGGTACGACTACCGCCCTCGGGCACTATGCTTTTTAAAGAATATAGTCTATGACTTCATTAGAATTTTTTGGCTGCCACATAACACTTAGATTGCATTTATAGTCTACTAAAATGCCCAGATAGCTTTCACATGAATTACTTGCCCACCCATACCTAGTGTTTATAAAGCGGTTTAAAAAAACACCCAGAACTTCACATTTAATTCCATTTTATTCAAGTCAGCCCATCTCTAGAGGATTTCTGGCTTCTCACTAAAATTCAGTTGCCAACATATTAGCCATCATTCCCAGCTTCATGTCATCTGCAAATCTGATAAATGTGCCGTTTGTGTTTTTATTAAAGTCATGGTTAAAAACGTGAGGAGAACCAGGTCAAGGGAAGGTCTGTGGTGAAATCAATTAAATACTGCCCTCCAGTTTAACATGGCTCCTTTAATGCTTGTCCTTTGGATTTGAGTATTTAGTTAGTTATGAATCCAACTAACTCTCTTACCGTTTAGCCTGTGTCTTTCCCTCTGGTCTACAAGGATATCCTGAGAAACTTTATTAGATCTCTTTAATATAAATATATTATGTCTGTGCCATTCCCTCAGCATACCAGTTTGACAGCTGTCAAAAAATCTTTGGTAATCATTGACACTGTCCAAGGTAGTGTCTGACCTTCTTTTAGTCTCAGGCCAGGCTAAAAACTAACAGAAATGTTTTTGAAATGTATCTTCCACTCAAATGAACATTCCCGACCCCATCTCCACACTATTGCACTTCTTCCCCATGGCTAGAATCACCTCCTACACTTGTTTCCTTCAGAACTCAGCCTCAGCCAGAGTCTTACAGGAAGCCTTTCTTGATTCTCCACCCTCCCTAGCTCCTGGTGCCTTCCCTTCTCCCTTCTCATGGTCATATATTTATATATGGACCTTTGGTCTCCTCTGATAAATTACAAACTCCTTGAGGATCTGAATGCTTTTGTTTTTGTATCCTCAGCACCTAGAAAGTTTCAGGCATATAATAGGTTAGGAATTGGGACTGGACTTTTGATTTCATTGGTATTAGAAATTCCAGGTGAGGAAGCTGGACACCTCCTTCACTTATAGCTGAGTTGACTATAACATGGAGAAGCAGTGACTTGCCGAGGGTCATAAAACCATTTGTTGCAAAGATGGGACTTGAACCTAGGCCTTCTTGGCTTCAGGTCTAGGCCCCTCTCTCCACTCTGTCATGCTGCTTCATTGGTATATAACAGATGCCTGATCAGTGTTTGGTGGTTAGTTGGGCAATTCACTAACTCTGCAGGCCTCACTTTTTTTCAACTGTGAAAATAAGAGTATTGTGCTAGATGACCTATAAAAAAAACATTCTGATTTTAACTTTCTCTGAATGTGACTCCAGAATCAAGTCATATTATCTTGGACTTTGGGTCACAGTTTTTGTAACCATTTCTTGAGTGGCCTATTTGCTTCTTTTCAGGTAAAAATAGACTTCTTTTCCATCCATCACTCACTCTTAAGAGTGAGTGCTAGGCCAAGGTTGCAAACTAGATAGTACCGCTAAATAGTCTATCGCCAGGATAGTTGGGCTTCCTTTTTCCTGACCCCTGAAGTACAGCTAAAACAAATATCCACTCAGAACATACCTTTCACTGTTAATTATACAATCTGCCCTGCCTACCCTCCCTCCCCCATTTTCTTACTGTTGCTCACTCTGTAGGGTGGATGATACCTAGGAGTGCTGGTCCCCAGGCTAGTCCTCAGAATGCCAAAAAGATGCTGACCAGGGATGCTCTTGCAGGGAAACTCTAAAGGCACATGACCAAGTCTAGTTTGATCTGCCAACTTAGTTTGGGCAACTGCTCTCCAAATTTGAAAGCTAGTTCATAGACTTGTGGCTGTCTGATAAGGAAATCAACAACTGATGTCTTTCTCTTTTGCCTACCTTTCACTACAGATTCAGTCCATGTTCAAACCACTCCACTGAGTTTGCTCCTTGCTTAATTTGAACCATACCTGACTGAGTGAACATTCTCCTTTTAAAGCCAACTTCATTTTTACAACATTCAAGAATTGGAAGGAACTCCTAGTCTTACTCAGAAATGAACAAGAATCCTTTTTATAACATACTTAACAAGCGGTCATTTCATTATTGAGCATTTTAAAGAAGACTGTTAGTCCAAAATGGAATAATGAAGTTTCCATTGATGGCAGAGATAATGAAAAGGATCTCTTTCAAGTAACTGGCAATTCAGGACTGGCAGTGTTTTTCTTATAAGGAGCAATAATCTGTGCCTGAGGTAGGAAGTTGTATGTAAGAAAAATACACCTAGAAGTAGTTCTTTGGAAAGAAAACGGGACTGCATAAGAAATTATTTCAATATACTGATTGAGTCTATTTTCCTAAAGAAATCATTTACCCTGAATGCCTAGAGTGCCTCATAGTCTCTTTGACTCTGACACGTGCACTCTACGAACCATGGCCCAAGGGTTAGAGAGATATTGTCAGAGTCAAGACCTCAGTTCAGACCATACCTGTGGCACTGACTGGCAGTGTAAATTGGGCCAAGCCTCGTAGTGACTCAGGTAGCTCTCTTTATGTTGTAAAGGTGCTGACCTTTATTGATAGAACTTCCTCTCCAAGAATAAATATATCGATGAAATCACAGGGCCACTATAAAATATGTACGTGTTAAACCCATATCATAGTATGCTACCATATGCTACTATAGTTGATTTAGGGAGGAAAGGGGCTGAGTGTAAGATTTCATTTTATTCCTATTAATTTTTATCTAGTTAGATATAGCTTACTGGTTTTATATTATTTAGATCTTTTAAAATTCAGATTGTTAGCCCACTTGTTCATCACAAATTTAATAAACATGCCTAAGTCATCGCCAAAATTGTTGACCAGAACAAGGCTAAGAATAGAAACTTTGATATATCACTAGAAACTTCCCTTCAAATTAAGTTTGAGTCATTTAGGCACTAAACATTTTTTAGATGTCTATTATGTGTTAAGTACTGGGGGGGGGGGGGGAAGGTTCTGAGGATATAAAAAAAGGCAAAAGACAATCCCTACCCTGAAGGAGCTCACAGTCTAATGAGGGAAATAACAAGCCAACAAATATGTACTAGGTACATATAGGAAAAAAGGGAAATAATTTAATAGGAGAAGCCACTAGAATTAATAGAGATTGGGGAATACTTCTGTAGAAGATGAGATTTTAGATGGGACCTAGAGAAAGCCAAGAAAGCTAGATTCATTAATAAACACTGTTTGTATATAGTTGTTCTGCCAACTATAAATTTAAGCGCATAGTATCTTTAAGCTTGTGTTTCTCTATCTTGTCTACAGGAATATCCGAGAAACTTTGTTAAATTCCTTGGCTAAATTCTAATACATCATAACCCTAATATGGAATCTATAATATTTCTCTTATATATCAGTCTAGGAAAAAGAAAGCACTAGTTTGGCATGACTCATTCTTTGTGAATCCAGGCTGGCTTTTAGTGATCACCCATTTAAGTTCTCGCAAATCACTCATTTAATAATCAGCCCTAGAATTTTTCTGGGAATTGACCATGAAGCTAACTTTTGTATAGTTTTAATAATCTCTTATTGCCATCATTTAAAAAATTGAGACACCATTTCCCCATTTCCAGTCTTTTGGCACCTTTTTGTTGTTGTCGTTTCCAACAGTTATTTAAAGATTTCCAGCTAGAGTTCAGCAATCAAATTTACAAATCTTTTTCAGTATTCTGAAATATAATTTTATATCAGCTAGAGGATTTGAAATCATTTAAAGGAGCTATTATTGCTTTATTAGCTCTTTGCCTGTATTGGGCTGCAGTTCCTCATGTTTATTCTTTCCTTTCTAGATTGAAGATCATTTTCTTTGGAAGATTAGATAAAAGCAAAACAGGATTTTAAGTAGCTCAGATTTCCCTGTCATCAGCTAATACTTTTTTTTTTTTAAACTATGTGCCCCAAGTAATAGGTCTCTGTGTTCCTGATTTTTCTTGTTCTAAATGTTCTCAAAGACACTCTTAAAAATTCTCATCAGAATTTCTTTCAAGACTCAGTTCATTCTTTTCCTTTAGCTCTCCTGATGCTGTTCTTGGAGGTCCATGCTAGTCATGTATTTGTTGCCCTATAGTGCTCTTTGCTTTAGTTTTCATATGTGTACAAAAGAGTCAGCTCGATGACACAGAGGATAGAGAAATGGGCCTGGAGTCAGGAAGACCCACATTCAGATCCTTCAGGAACTTACTAGTTATGACTGGACAAATCACTTAACTTCTGTTTACCTTAATTCACTGGAGAAGGAAATGGCAAACCATCCCAGTATTTCTGCCAAGAAAATTCTGTGGACAATATTCTATGGTCCACAGGGTCACAAAAAATTGGAATGACTGAATAGCAGCAACAGAATAGAATTAAAGAGCTTCATATGTTACAGCCATATTGGTATTTTAGGTGCCTTTTCTCTTCTTTCTCATCAGGATCTTTTTGCAATTCTGTTGTTAAGATTTAAATCTTTAAGGACCTCCTCATGAGCCATCTTTCCTTTTAGAGTTTCTCTTTTTTTTCTCTGAACTTTTAAAGACTGCTTCATTAGAATGTGAGCTCCTCAAGGATAGTAGACATTCTGGTGCTTGGCACATAGTTAAAACATTTAATAAATGCTGGTTAACTTTACCCATATTCTAGGGAACATGTAGGGAGAGCTAGAGAGTTTATAATTTTAATTATAATTAAATATAATTATAAATAAATATAAATTAGCAAGATCAGAGGGTTTTCAGTTGAAAAACACTTGAGAATTCATCTTTTCCAACCTATGCAATTTCACAGATGTCCCAATGAAAGTTAGAGAAAGAAGCTTAAAATATGAATTAAAGTTAACATAATGCTGGCATCACCAACCTCACTGTTCCCAAGGACATACTTTGCCGTGGGGTTATATGCCCAAGTCCATTAGCAGAGATCAGTTGGGGACTCTCAAGAGGAAGATATCCCTTAAGCTTAAGCTGCCAAGAGCAAAAGAAATGACTAAAGAGAAGAGAAGAAAGAAAAGTTGCTATGTGACCTTCCTTCCAGGTCAATGCTTGGAGCAAGGAACTAGTTCCCTCTAGTAAAATGAAACAAGGATAGGAGAAGGCTCAAACAATAGTGAATTGATTGATCATAACCCAGGAAATTTCTGACCAGAGTATATTCTACTTAGGTCTGGGAAGTAAAGTCTGAATTAAATTAAGCATTGCTTTTTTATAATAGTTGAGGTTTGGTAAGAGGAGATAGTATCTAGCTCAGAGTTTCTTAATCAGAGGTCCATGGAGTCCCCAAGGGGTATTCCCCTTGGAGTCCTTAAATAAATCAGGAAGTCCATGAACTTGGATAGAAAAAAAAATATCTTTATCTTCCCTAACCTCTAACCTAAATCTAGCATTTCTTTAAATTATTTTTAAATATTATTCTGAAAAGGGGTTGATAGACTTCTCCAGACTGCCTGAGAGGACCATGATACACACAAAAATTTAGTATCTTTGCTTTGTAACACTCACCAAATGGTCATTTATTTAGTCTTGTGCCTAACACTTTTATTATTCTTCTATAGAACTTTTAAAGAGTAGCCAGTTTCCTGATATTATTAAGAAGTGATAATTTGTTCAAAGTAGGTACCAGCTTTGTTCTGTCCTATAAAAAAGTTGGTGTGGTCAACAATACCTCAAGGTACTATAACACATACTTTTTCATTCCCACACACCAAAAAAGGGAATGTACAACGTAGACCCAAAAAAGAAGACTGTAAAACTGTGATTCTTTTACATAAATTTGCTTTTTTTAATGTATATAATAAATTCATCATGTTACTTTCAAAACTTCTCTGCTTGTCTCTGATTCCTTGTGAACATTAATTAATACATTAAATTAATATTTAAATAAATTAGATAAATAAATTAAATAATCAAATAAATCAGATAAATTAAATAATTAAATACATTAATTAATACATTAAAAAATGCTTCCATGTATGATAAACCCAAAGATCCCAGCTTTTGGAACAAAAATCCACTATTTGACAAAAACTAGTAGGAAAATTGGAAAACAATATGGGAGATTTTAGGTATAGATCAACATCTCACACCCTACACCAAGATAAATTCAAAATGGGTGAATGACTTGAATATAAAGAGGGAAACTATAAGTAAATTAGGTGAATACAGAATAGTATACCTGTCAGATCTTTGGGAAAGGAAAGATTTCAAGACCAAGCAAGAGTTAGAAAAAATTACAAAAAATAAAATAATTTTGACTACATTAAATTAAAAAGGTTTTGTAGGGACAGCTGGGTAGCTCAGTGGATTGAGAGTCAGGCCTAGAGACAGGAGGTCCTAGGTTCAAATCCAGCCTCCGACACTTCCCAGCTGTGTGATCCTGGACAAGTCACTTGGCACTCTATTGCCCACCCTTACCACTCTTCCACCTAGGAGCCAATACACAGAAGTTAAGGGTTTAAAAAAAATAATAAAATAAATAAAAAGGTTTTGTACAAACAAAACCAATGCAACCAAAATTAGAAGGGAAGCAACAAATTGGGAAAAAATATAACAAAAACCTCAGACAAAGGTCTAATTACTCAAATATATAAGGAACTAAATCAATTGTACAAAAAAAATCAAGCCATTCCCAGATTGATAAATGGGCAAGGGACATGAACAGGCAATTTTCAGATAAAGAAATCAAAGCTTTCAATAAGCACATGAAAAAGTGTTCTAAATCTCTTATAATTAGAGAAATGCAAATTAAAACATCTCTGAGGTACCACTTCACACCTAGCAGATTGCTAACATGATAGCAACAGAAAGTAATAAATATTGGAGGGGATGTGGCAAAATAGAGATATTAATGCATCGCTGTCGGAGTTATGAATTGATCAAACCATTCTGGATGGCAATTTGGAACTATGTCCAAAGAGCTTTAAAAGACTGCCTGCCCTTTGATCCAGCCATACCACTGCTGGGTTTAATACCCCAAAAAGATAATAAGGAAAAAAGACTTGTACAAAAATATTTATAGCTGCGCTCTTTGTGGTGGCAAAAAAAAATTGGAAAATGAGGGGATGCCCTTCAAATGGAGAATGGCTAAACAAATTGTGGTATCTGTTGGTGATGGATGAAATACTATTGTGCTCAAAAGAATAATGAACTGGAGGAATTCCATGTGATCTGGAATGTGGACCTCCAGGAATCGATACAGAGTGAAAGGAGTAGAACCAGGAGAACATTATTCACAGAGACGGATATACTGTGGAACAATCGAATGTATGGACTTCTCTATTAGCAGCAATGCAATAATCCAAGACATTTTTTGAGGAACCTATGAAAAAGAACACTGTCCATATCCAGAGAAAGAACTGTGGGAGTAGAAACACAGAAGAAAAACAACTGCCTGATCACATGGGTTTATGGAGATATGATTGGGGATGTAGACTCTAAACGATTACTCTAGTGCAAATATCAATAATATGGAAATAGGTCTTGATCAATGACACATGTAAAACCCAGTGGAATTTTAGGTTGGCTATGGGCAGGGGGGGTTGGGAGGAGGGACATGAATCATGGAACCATGGAAAAATTCTCTTAATCAATTTTTAAAAATGCTTCCATGTGTCATTCCCCATTTGACAAATGGTCAAAGGATATGAGTAGGCAATTTTTGGATAAAGAAATCAAAACTATATATAGTTATATGAAAAAATGATCTTAATCATTATCATTATTGATTAGAGAAATGCAAATTAAAACAACTCAGATATCATTTCACTCCTACCAGATTGGCTAAAATGATAGAAGGGGAAAATGACAAATGTTGGAGGAGTAGTAGAAATATGGGGACATTAATATACTTTGTGAAAATTTTAACTGATCCAACCTTTTTGGAGAACAATCTAGAATTATGCCCAAAGAGCTATAAAACTGTTTGAACCAATTGTACCACTATTAAGTCTGTTTCCTCAGGTGATAAGAGAAAAGGAAAAGAACCAATATGTTCTGAAATATGTATAGTGATTCTCTTTGTGGAATTTGAGGAGATACCCACTAATTGCAGAATGACTAAGCAAGTTATGATTGTGATGGATACCACTGTGCTGTAAGAGATGATCAGGAAGCTAGGTGGCTCAGTGGATAGAGAGCCAAGCCTGGAGATGGAAGATCCTGGGTTTAAATCTGACCTCCAACAATTCCTTCCTGGGTGTCTCTGGGCAAGTCACTTAACCTCCGTTGCTCAGTCCTTACCATTACTTAGTATAGGAACCTATACTTAGTATTAATTCTAAGACAGAAGGTAAGGTTTTTTTAAAAAGAAAGACAAATATGGAAAGAATGACATGGAATAAAGACTGAAATGAGCAGAACAAAGAAAATGTTGTATACAGAAAGAGTGATTTGAAAATAGCATTTGAAAAATAACTGGATGTCCACCTCCAGAAAAAGAACCAGTAAATAGAAAGGTAAGGAGAGAAGGAGAGAGATGGCTTAGAACTTAAAATGTAGCCCCCCCCCCCAAAAAAAAATTAAATTAAAATTTTTAAAAAGTCTTTTTAAATGCTTCAAAGGCCATGTTTTCTTTCTTTTTTTTTTTTGGCAACATAATCACTTAACTGCCCTTATCCCCCCCCCCAATGAAAAAAAAAAAAAGAAAAAATAGTTCTCATAACAAAGAAGTAAGGTTAAGCAAAGCAAATTCTTATGTTTGGTATGTTCAGTCAGTTAGTAAACATTTATTATGCACCTCCTGTTTGCCAATCATTGTGCTAACCTCTGGGAATACAAAGAAAGGCAAAAAATAGCCCCCTATTCTTAAGGTGCTCATGGTCTGATGGGGTAGATAGACAACATGCAAACAATCACCTGTAAACAAGACAGATATAGGGCAGATCTGAGATAATCAGCAGAGAAAGGACACTGTAATCAAGGGGGATCAGGAAAGGCTTCCCTTAGCTCAAAAACCTCTGTTATGCTCTGAACCTTAGGACTTCCACTCTTCTTGTCAGGAGGTAGGTAATGGCTTCTTCAGTCCAAATTTGAACCTAGGTCTCTGTGAATCCAGGGTCAGTGATATATCCATGGTGCCACCTCCCTACCTGGTGTATGGGGTGTTCTGGGAGGACTAGTTCCTCCTGTATGAAGGCTGGTCAAGCCTTTTTAGGGCTGCTCATCCACCTTTTTAGTGACTCTCTGGCAGCTCTCCCCTGTGGCTCCAAGAAGCCAATTATGCTCAGCTGCCCCACACCAGGGAAACCTTTTTGGCAGACAGGCTAAATAAATAAGGCGGAGTGTAATAAACAAGCCCCAAGCCCACCACTGACTTAGAGGGATGTTGGTGTGCCCCAACATGGGAAGATTTTCCTCAAGAAAATGGGCAGATGAAAACAATTTGTTCCAACAGGTATGAAGGTGGCTGAAGCAGGTGCTGTGGAGCACTTAGAATTTGATCAGACTTAAAGGCTGCCAAAGTCAGCTACTAGATCCCATGCCATCGCTGGTCTTCCTGACTTTTGTCTTACCCCTGGACTTTGATGACTGTGGAAGAGAGTAAAGCCTAGGATTTGTGCAACACTGTCTCACTTAAGCATGATTCCCATGTCACTCAAGACATCACCCCATGATGTCATTTGGTCCTCTTCGAAACAAAAGATGAACAACAATGGCCTCATCATTGATCCTCCAGAGTCGTGGTTGGTCATTGCACTGATCTGAATTCTTAAGTCTTTCTAAATTGTCTATAATTTATATTGTTATATGAGTTGTTCTCGTTCTTCTCATTGTTCCCTCCTTTAGTTCATACATGTCTTCCCAGGTTCTCTGAAACTGTTCCTCTTGTCATTCCTAATGACACAGCAATTTTCTCTAAAAACAAAACAAAAACAAAACAAAAAAAAAAAAAAACTTTTGGAGACAGCTGGATTGAGTGGCTCAGTAGATTGAGAGCCAGATCTAGAGAAAGGAGGTCCTGGGTTCAAATATGACCTCAGATACTTCCTAGCTATTTGACCTTCTGACAAGTCATTTAACCCCATTGCCTAGCCTTGATTGTTCTTCTGCCTTAGAAACAATACTTGGCATTGATTCTAAGACAAGGGTTTAAATTTTTTTTTATTTTCAATTAAGAAGACTTTATTTTCTCTCTCTTACCTCCCCTTTCCATGGATGCTGAAAACAACAGCAACAAAAAATCTTTATGAGAAATATGCATAGTCCAGAAGCATGAGTGGTCCACAAAGTGCTTGAGTCTTTCAAAATTGTTTTTCTTTACAATGTTGTGATCATATTAAGTTGCATTTTTGGTTCTGCTCACTTTCGCTTTTATCAGTTCATATGAGGTTTTCCAAGTTTCTCTGAAACTTGTCCTTTTAACCTTTTTTTCATCTTTACACATAGCACTTTATGTAAAATATCTTTTCAATCTGCCTCTGAGTTGAGTAGGATAAATATCTCCTCATTCACAGATAAAGGAAACTGAGGCCTAGAATGGTTATATGCCTTGTTCACTGTGATACAAGTTATAGCCAATGGCTGATTAAGTACTTAGTAAATATTTTGACTCATATCCAGAGATGTAATATTGTGGAATGATCAACTGTGATAGACTTAGCTACTCTCAGCAATACAGTGATCCAGGACAGTTCTGAGGAATTTAGAACAAAGAATGCTATCCAGCTCCAGAGAAAGAACTCTTGGAATAGAAATGCATATGAAAGCATACAATTTTTCACTGTTTTATTGGGATTTATGTTTGGGGGTTTTGGCTTTATAAGATAATTCACTTACGAAAATGAACATATGGGAAAGTTTTGTATGATAATACCTGTATAACCCCCCAAAAACAGAAATCTTCCTATTACACCATTGTGCCTTTAAGAAGACAGCTGTTGATTCCTACAAAACTACTCAAGGCTATACAAAATAAAAGTGATAAGAACTCAGAAACAATATAATAGTATAGGATAACAAATCATTATAGCATGCAAATTAAAGGAATTCAGACTTCCAAATGTACCATTAGATCACAATATTTTAAATATATGCATTTTATAACTTTAGAACCTTAGTGCCTTCTGCGATATCATAGTCTATTTGCAAAAGTGTAGCATTTTCAGTAGTAAATCCTAAAAGATATATTCTTGATAGTTGCCCCCTCATTATTTCTTGTGGTACAATAATATTCCATTGCATTTATATTCCATCATCTTTTCCATTGGTCCTGCGTGGTGTGATGGACAAATCACCTAAACTTCGGTTTTCTCACCTGTGAAATGATATGTATAGTGTGCACTTCACAAAGCCTAACATATAAAATGCTCTGTGGATGACTTCAACTGGGAGGAGCATCCAACCAGGGAAGGAAGCAGAGGCCTCTCGGCTCATCATCCAGCACAGTGTCCTGGTCATGGGCTACTTAGACCCACTGTTGTAACAACAGGAGTGAGACCCCCTTCCACTCGGCACCATCCTTCCTGGTTCTGTTCCTCCTGTTGTCTCCACTGCCTTGACTTTAGACTCTGCTCACTCAGCTAGACTCTTGGTGCTTTCCAGCTCCTCCCTTTTGACCTCTCCAGTCCCATGGCTGCCAACCTGCCATTGTGACTTACCCTGGGAGTATCTGCAGGGCAAATGGCAGCATGCTCTTAGTAATCAAAAATAAAACTGACTGCCTGCCCATGGACTTTTCAGGTCATAGAAGACTAGATGACTACTTTAAGAACTTGGATATCTTTCCCTCATTTTGGGGGGTTACTTTGTTTTGCATATGAACGCACTGAGTGGTTTTATGTATTAACACTTGGAATATTTGGTTATTTGTGGGTGTAGATTGACCTAAATTTAATGTAGTTACTAGTATTGAAGAAACAGCCATAGCAAGATGCCTTTGGCATCCGTTATGCTGAAAAAAATGCCCATTTGTCCTTTCTTCCTCATGGTTCTTTTTAATTATGTTGATATAGATTTTTTTAATATTTTAAAGTCACATTTTTATATATTAGGATTATTTGTTCATTCCAGTAAGGGTTCTAAATGTCCCATTACATTCAACAGTATTTGTACAAATGCTTTGAGGGGATGGAGGAGGTTCAGGGGAGGCATTAGAACAATCTAGTGTTTTTGTACCTCCATATGCTATAATTTGGTTTCTGGTTTGCTGGATAGGAAGTTCTGTGAGTGTAACATTCATTAAGTTGCAGTAATAAATATATGATGTCCAAAAGAAATGAGATGATGGGCCCACTGTACTTTGAGCATGATGGCTCACTTATGGAGCATCATCCAGGTCTGGATACCCTATTTTAGGAGAGATACTCACAAGCTAGAACATGTCTAGAAGAGGGTGACCAGAATAATGAGGGAACTTGCCACCATGTCCTATTTGAATCAGTTAAAGAAACTTGGAAGTATTGGGAGGGGGAAAGTAGGAAGTAGGAGGAGATTTTACATCTCTAGGCCCTCATGCTACCTGTCCAGCCTTTTGTCCTAACACTTGCTAACATGAACCCTCACTTCCGGTGAACTGTCTGAGGACACGATCAGCCTATTCTTGCTTCAGCATTTTGCTCATGTTTTCATCTCATGCCTCTCATCCTCCATTCTCACAATACTTATCCAGCCTCCTGTCCATCTTTGAAGAGTCATCTTTAATTTTGTTTCCTCACAAAAAAAAAAGTTTTGATTTTTCTACTTCCTAACCTTTCCTAGTATTTGTTTTCTGTGGCCCACATTTTCGCACTTAACTAGTAATAAAATTAATGAGAATAGTTCCTTGAGGGCAAAAAACTTTCATTTTTGTCTTCATACCTATAGCATCTTGCATAGTGCCTGACATATGGTTTTATGTTAAGTGCTTGTTGAATGATTAAATGTATGTATATATTCTATCTATAGAAACTTAAGGTTTGCAAAACATTTTACATTGTTCTTTCATTGGAGCCTCATGGCAATCCTGTGAGGTAGGTACTTCATAGGTTCTATCCTTTTATAAGAGAGGAAACCAAGGCTCAAGGGAATTAAGCTTACAGCTAGCAAATATTACAGGTAGAATTTAAATGTATGTCTTCCTAAAAGAGACTCAAGCACTGGCATATTTATTTTGTCTTGTTTTGTTCTCTAATTGTTTTGTCATGTCTCCCGAACAAGATTTAAAGGGCATGAAGGTTCAAGACTATGTTGTATGCTGTTGATACCCCACAGCTGGAACACATATAAATACTCACTTAATTCTTGTGTTGAGTTGAAAGTGAGTTAAAGATTTTGGCGCTTGGGATAATTGTGCTGAGGATTAGTTTGTAGCTGGAAACCATTTTATTACAAATATTGCTTCAAAGCCTTTTGGTTCTTAAGTGGCAGTCTAAAGGATAAGTGTTGAAAGTAATTTATTCTTAGAGGAAGTGAACCACAAATATGATCTTTTTGAGGGAGTATTCTCAGAGTGATGGTTCTTTGGAAATATGAAAAATATGTTTCCTGCTGATGCAGTTACTTTAGCAGGCTGTTTAAACCATATTAAAGCTATTAGCATTCATAAGGTCATAACTTCTGCATGGACAAGTAAGTAGACTTTGACAAGGCCTTAATAGAGCAATCTCTGGCATGGCTGATCTTGGCTTTGGTGATCTCTGTGGTTTATTTACCACATGATCATGATCTATGAACTCTGGTGATCTGTATTGATTTGTGAAGATCAGAGGAAAGAGATTGACGCAGGTTCTGTTCAATTCACCAACCACTTACAGACTATACTTTAGTTGACCTACTTTGGGATTGACCTTGATTTGCCCAGTGAAATGTTATTAGTATACCCATGATTTAAGCCAATCATGTGACAAACTGATGGGTTGTTTTTGTTTTTTTTTTTTTTTCAACAAAGATAGATGTGTAATGGGAATTTTTAGGGTTTTCCTTGCTTCTACTTTTTAACTACATTATAAGGAAAGAGTCTCATTTAAATAAAGTGAAGCAATTATTGGAGCCTGGATAGGACACTGGGCAAAGACAGCATGCTTTGATTCCTTTCTAGATGGAAGCTTAATCAGGAAATGGCCTAGATGGCATTCTTTCAAGTAGGTCCTTGAAGTATCTTGGCAACAGTCTCAGGGTCATAATTGGAAGAATTTGGCTCTGTTTGTCTGTGGGTGTTTACAGTGTGTTATAGGGCACTGTTTCTTTTATTTATAGAATGTTATAAGCAACCAGCAGCTGAAGGCTGAAAAGTCACTAACTGTGGATTTATTTGGAGCAGATTCCATTTTAAAAAGCCCCAGAATAAAAACAGAGTTATTGTAAAAATATATTATGGCGGAGTTTGACATCTATAACCATAGGGTTGCCAGTGTCTGTTGGAACCACATTTTAAGGGCTTAATAAATCAAGTGTTGTTCAGTCCATTAATTTGAATTTGAGTCATCTTCATTTGGATAGAGCATAGTTATGCCTAAGTGAATAATTGTTTACCCCCCAAAATGAATACTTTCCAAATTAGGCATATGAGGTGCCTGACAGTGTGGTCCTTAAAGGCTGTGTTAGTGGAAAGAAAGTTCTGGCAGGTCCTACTAAGAGAGAAAAGCTAGTTGGCCTGTAGGAGTCCCCCTACCCCCTTTTGGGGAGGGTGAAGCATAGCTTTAAAATCATTTCTACATTGATGGAAAAAATACCCTCCCTGACTCTTCTATTCTCTAAGCTAAGCATTCCAGTTCCTTCAGACAGTCATTCTTTGGCATACTCTTAAGGCCTTTCACCATCTTGGTTGCCTGCCTTTAACTGATTGTGTACTTCCTAAAATTTGCTATCTACAGGTAAACGCAACCTTCTAGATCTGTGTTGGTGAACCTATGGCATGCACACTGGAGGGGGCTGTTCCTCTCCCCCCTTCTCCACACTCCCCTGAGAACATTTCTCCCATCACCTGCTCCTCTACCCAGCAGCCCAATGGGAGTGCTTCCTCCCTCTCCTGTCTGGGATAAGGGGGCTGCTCAGGTGTGAAGATTGTAATTTGGGCAGTCAATCTCTAAAAGGTTCACCATCACTGCTCTAGATATACCCCAACTAGAACAAAGTATAAGACTGTCACCTCCCCCCTGAAGGGACACACTGCCTCTTTTGCTATACCCCAATGTCACATTAACTTTTTTGACTATCATATGATATTGCTGATTCATTGTGAGCTTTAAAGTTCACTAAAATTCTTTTAAGTCTTTTTCAGACTTAACTGCTGTATAGTTATATCTCCATTTTGTACATATGGTGTACTTTGGGTTTTTAAAAAAAAAGGGTAAGGAACTTAGGTGACATAGAGGATAGAGTAGTAGATCTGGAGATAGGGAGACCTAAGTTCAAATCTCTCCTCAGACATTTACTAGTCATGTGACCCTGGACCCCTTAATATCTTCCAGGTTCAGTTTCCTCATCTGTAAAATGAAGATACTCATACCTCCCATTGTAGTTGTTAGGATAAAATGAGATTATGTATAAAGTGCTGCATTAATAATGCTAGCTGTCATCATCATTATCATCATTTTCCTGGTTTTAAATTTCATCATATTAATTTCAGCCTAGTATTCTAGCCAATCAGAATGTTTTGGGAACTTTATTTTGTTACTCAATATGTTAATCATCTGCGCATTTGGTAAACATGCCAGCTTGCCCTTATCCAAATCACTAACTTAAATATTTTAGAATTTTTCTAGAACTTGAAGTTTAGGTCATTCATTGTCTTACAGTTTGCAGACTCTAGTCCCTTCTTATTATGGGACCATGGAAAGTCTACTGGATTTTGTCAAAACATAGGATAGTTTACCCGTCAGATCTATGGGAAAGGAAAGATTTTAAGACCAAGCAAGAGATAGAGAATATTACAAAATGTAAAATGAATAATTTTTATTACATTAAATTAAAAAGGGTTCTTACAAGCAAAACCAATACAACCAAAATTTAGAAGGGAAGCAACAAATTGGGGAAAAATCTTTTTAGCAAAAACCTCTGACAAAGGATTTTATATCAAAAGACCTATATTTGAATTCCACCTCTCATACCCTAGGTAACTTTGGACAAATCATTTAATATATTCAGTCTTCAGATTCCTTATCTGTAAATTGAGGGTGAATGATCAAATGATTTCCAAGGTCCCTTCTCACTTCAAATTCATGATCCTATTGTCATTTATTGAAAATCAGGACACTTATCCTTCTCTAGTTGCCCATTCTCTATAGTTTTCAGAGATCACTGACAAGAATTCAGTAACCATATCTGTTAGCTTCAGGTCCTCAAGTTATATTTCTTCTGGAGCTGATGACTTGACCTAATCAAGGACAGCTAAGTACTTTCTTGCAACCACCTTATTTATCTTGTTGTTTTGGGGGTTTTTTTGCAGCCTATTCACCATCTTATCTTCTTTTCTTCCCAATCCAAAGATCATTCTCCATGGCAAAGGAAACAGAAATAAACTAAGAGTTGAGTGACACCTTATTTTAGCAAATTGAGAGAATAGCCATTGTCAGGACCCAGTGGTCTTTTCTGTGCTTGTAGTAGTCATTAGTCGAGATTTGCTTGAAAATGGAAGCCATCTTTAATTGTTAAGTGGGAAGAGCTCCACAGCTATTGGCAACACCAATAGTTTTCTAGCACTGGAGATCACTCATAAATGGTACAGTGGCAATTTGTAAACCATTGTTATACATACTATCTCTGAACCTTCTGCATCCTAGCAGATCTGTAGATGCTTCAGTCAGCAGTTCGCAGGTCCACCATTAATTTCTAGATAGATTCTGAGGATGGATCCTTTTTTCTTTATACTGCTTTTGCCTTTAGAATATGCTCACTAGTTCCTTACTTTTGCTTGCACTTAGTGATTCATAAGTATAATGTGTAATATAGTCCTCCCAGGACTTTGCTACTGAGATTTGTGGGGTTTTTTAAATTAATTGTCAGTTACTCAGATATTTAGTTATATGAAGGAAGTTGATTCCACTCTTAATAGATCACTGTATGTTGATTTCCAAGAGAGAATTTGCTGTCCTTCTTTTAGAGGCACCTAGCCAATATTTTAGATGTCTGGAGAATATGCAGTCTAATCCATCTTCATTCACTAAATATTATCACTTGTCCATAAGTCCTATGCCCTGTTGTTATCTATATGATAGGCCTTTATAATATTTAGAGCTGGAGAGGATTTTAGAGATCATCTAGTCTAAACTTGATCTCCCCCCCCCCTTTTTTTTTACAGTTAAAGAAACTGATAAGGACTATAATGATTATAAAAGTAAGTGACTCATCCTTGGTCATATACTTAATCAAATGCAAGAGTTGGGCCTTGAACCCGAGTTTTCTGAGACCAAGACTTATATTCCTTTGATTATATTGCTAATTGTCTGTGTCCCTTCCATTTATAGAATTTTAGTCTCAGAGTAGAAAGTGTTATCTATACATGAACAGAATTTCCCTCTACAGTATACCTCTTGAAAATCCTAAAGTGAAGGTAAAATCAATCTCTCTGAGGGCAGCTCCTTTCAGTTTTGAACAAATATTTATGAGGAAAGTTTTCTGCCTCTACCACCAGAAAAGAAATGGGATTAGGACAGCTTAGTGGCCCAGTGGATAGAGAGCAGGTCCTGTAAACCAAAAAGAAATTGCCAATTTGGAACTATGCCCAAAGGGCGATAAAAGACTGCCTGCCCTTTGATCCAGCCATACCACTGCTGGGTTTATACCTCAAAGAGATCATAAGGAAAAACGCTTGTATAAAAATATTTATAGCTGTGCTCTTTGTGGTGGCAAAAAATTGGAAAACAAGGAGATGTCCTTCAATTGGGGAATGGCTGAACAAATTGTGGTATATGCTGGTGATAGAATGCTATTGTGCTGAAAGGAATAATGAACTGGAGGAATTCCATGTGAACTGGAAAGACCTCCAGGAATGGATGCAGAGTGAAAGGAGCAGAACCAGGAGAACATTGTACACAGAGACAGATACACTGTGGCACAAGTAACATATAATCTAGGAGATTCTCTTGATCTGCCACTCTAATAATCCAGGCCGAAAAAGGAAATAGGATGTTCTTGATCAATTCATGTTGACTTTGAGTATTCACTTCTCTTCCTAAAGACCCCATAAGAGAAACTTAGAACATTTTGTCAGTAATCAAAGCCACATTCAATAGCTTATAATTTGAAAAATCTACTCACTTCTCTTTTAGGAAATTAAGATGTTTACTCACCCTTAGATTTATAGCCACCTCTGGTTACCCTTCTTCCTGAGTTTTTTTTTGTTTTGTTTTTTTTTTTTTTGAGGAAAAAAAAAAAGATGAAGATTACTAGCAGTTCTGTCTGTCAGTTCTTTCAGTGCCCTGGAATATATTTCATCTAGATCTGTTGACTTGGATCTCATCAGGAGCAGCCAGGTACTCTTGTCATTTCCTTATTATCTTGGGTTTCAACTCCCTGTTGGTCATTTTGGTTCTGTGCTTCCTAGCAGAAAATTATTCTCTATAGCAGAAAAAATTAAACAAAATGATTACTAGTTCTGCCATTTCTGTCATCTGTTATCATCCCATTTACTCTGAGTCTCAGCCTACCTCCTCATTAAGTTTTTTCTTGCCCCCTCCAATATAACTTAAAAAAAATAAAATAAAACCATTTTATATTTGTTGCTAGCTTCATCATATTCTGAACTTTAGCATTCTTAATGTGTTGATGTTTTTGTATTACTGTGATACTTTTTTGTATTCAGTGAATCAGTCAGCAAGCATTTATTGTTTATTGTGTTCAGGCAAGGAATTAAAATATAAGGAGAAAGAAAGTGAGACCCTGACCTCAAGGAGTTTATATTCTATTGAGGAAAGACAACACATAAATAGAAGCTTTAAAGTGGCTGTATGAAGAATAACAAAGGAACCTTTGCTACTGATGGTATTTAGTAGTAGAAGTCCATAGTGCAAATAGTAAAGGAATGAGACATAGGAGGGCTGGGTACCCTCCTTAATTGGAGGTTCTGAGGCCATAGGAGGAAAAAGTACTTCCAGTGTGGTTATTCCAAGGTTGGAGTCAGGTTTAGGATTAAAGAGGAAGAACATGGTAGAGGATGTCCAGAAAGGTGCCTTAGGCCCTCACCCCCATATCTGTTTGTACCTTTCTAAAAATCCAAGTTGATCTCTCAACAACAGAGCCAAGGAACTAGTTAGTTGATCTTTTAGTTTTAAAATCCAGCTGATGAATGACTTCCTCGTGCATCCACATTAGCCTCTCTATTTGCACTGCGCCTCTTTTGCTTCCTTCTAGAAAGAGTAATTTGTATTCGGGTTGTCCAAATTACATTTTTGAGAACATCCTATCCCTCTTTTTAGGTTCCAGAATCCTACTCATTCTCTCTCTGAATTCTTTGGAATCCACTCACCCCAAATCAAAGTGCTTTTTCCTTCCTTTCCTTCCCTAAGATGCAATGTTTGCTTCTTTGAAAGATTCACATAATTTCTACTTTGGCAAGAGTTTTCTCCTTATTGGTTGAAGAACATAAAATCTCTGAGTTGGAATTGTCAGAATTGGATCTTAAGTAGCTATTCCTGCCATGGCTTCCTCTGCTTTTCAAAGAATGAAATTATCGTTAAAGCAAGTCAGGAATTTCAGCTGCTTTGCCTTTAGCTAAGAGTGCTTTAGCAGATGTCTAGATAACTAAACTTTGCCATCACTGTTGCATCCTCCTCTGTGCTTGGTTTATGATCTGTTTCCTGAATTTTCACATCTGGTCTTAATTCAGAATGAGCTTTTGTATTTTGTCTCTTCCCTTCCATCTTCACAGCCTTGGTCTAAACCTGTCTGAACTTTATTTGTCTCTTGACCCCTGTTTTGTTTGTTGCCTTGCCTATTCTCTTCCATCCTCAGTATCAAGTCAGTCAAAAAATGAATGGAGAGAGAAAAGGATAAACAGGTGGGGGAAATAGGATGGAGAGTAATACAGAGTAACCATAATGGTGAAAAAAATTTTTTACATCTCTAATAAAGGCCTCATTTCTCAAATACACAGAGAAATGAGTTGAATTTATAAGACTATAAATAATTCCCCAATTGATAAACGGTCAAAAGATATGAACAGGCAGTTCTCAGACAAGATAATAAAAGCTATCTATAGTAAAGTAAAAAATGCTCTAAATCACTATTAATTAGAAAGCTTCAAATTAAAACTACCCTGAGGTACCACCCTACATTTATCAGATTGGCTTTTATGATAAAAAAGGAAAATGACCGAACTCAAAGGGGAGGTAGGGAAATTGAAACACTGATGCCCTGTTGGGGAAAGTTGTAAACTGATTCAACTATTCTGGGGAGCCTTTTGGATTTATGCCCCCAGGGCTATAAAACAATCCATACCCTTCTACCAGTAATACTATTACTAGGTTTATATCCCAAAGAGATAAAAAGAAAAAAAGGAAAAGGACCTATATCTACAAAATTACTTAAAGCAGCTCTTTTAGTGGTGGCAAAGAATCAGAAAGTAAGAAGATACCCATCAACTGGGGAATAGCTGCATAAGTATATGGTTGTGATGAAATACTTTTGTGCTATGAGAAATGACAATCAGGAGGAGCTCAGGAAAACCTGGAAAGATTTAGACTAACTAATGCAGAGTGAAGTAAACAAAACAAGGAGAACATTGTACACAGTGACATACTGTATTGATGAACAACTGTGAATAACTTCACTATTCTCAGCATTACAATGATCCAAAACAATCCTAAAGGACTCATGATAAAAAAAAATGCCTTATGCTTCCAGAGAAAGAATTGATGGAATCTGAATCCAGACCAAGCAAACTTTTTTCACTTTCTTAATTTTTTTGGTTTAAGTTTCATTTCCACAAAAGGATTAATATGCAAAAATAATTCATATGATTGCACATGTAAAATCCAGAGGAGGTTGTTTACCATTGTGGTGGGACCTGGGGAAGGGAGAGAATTTGAGAGCCAATTTTAAAAGAATTGTTGAACATTGTTTTTACATGTAATTGGCAAGAAATTAAAAAAATGTTTTTAAATAACATCAATCAAAAGCATTTACCAAATTCCTACTTTTGTACTTCCTTCCTAGATGACTTCAAAAACTTCCATCAGCCTTTTGGAATATTCTCTAGGCTATCTTTCTCCCAAACCTTTTAATGACTCAATTCCGAGCCTCTAACCCTTCAACTCCACCAACTTCTTCCCATGATAATAAAATAATAACAACAAAAACAAATAATATAATGCTTTAAGATTTGTAAAGTGTTGTACCTATATCATTTGATCCTCACAACAATTCTATAAGGGAGATGCTATTATTATCATCATTTTATGAATGTAGAAGTATGTTAAGTGGCTTGCTCAGGGTTACACGGCTAATAAGTGTCTGAGGCCAGATTTGAACTGAAATCATTCTGACTTCCTAGTCCGGTAGTCTGACGTTCTCTGTGCCACCCCCCCTACCTTAAGAAAATCGAATTTTAATGGTGAGGTATGAGCCTAGCTTTTATGCTATATAACTTTATGGCATGTAACATTTTATCAATAATTAATATGAAGAAGTATATTTCCTACTTGTGAAATTTAGCATCTGGCGTGAAGCTATGATATTTATTATGGTAGCTCACAGTCAGGATCCAAAGAGATTTCATCTGAGTGGAATGATGGTTGTAAAGAAGTTAGAGGAAATTTCATGAGTATAAATCTAAAGTCCTATGCTTTTGTGGTAAGTTTGTTTGTTTGTTTGTTTGTTTTTAAAACCCTTATCTCTTGGAGTCAATACTGTGTATTGGCTCCAAGGCAGAAGAGTGGTAAGGGAGGCAATGGGGGGTTAAGTGACTTGGCCAGGGTTATACAGCTGGGAAGTGTCTGAGGCCAGATTTGAACCCAGGACCTCCCGTCTCTAGGCCTGACTCTCAATCCACTGAGCTACCCAGCTGCCCCCTGTTTTTTTTTGTTTTTTGTTTTTTTTAACCCAAATATTAAGATACGAAGTCTGGCTAGACAAGCAGGGTTTGTGCAAAGAAGATCCAGAAATTTAGTGGATTTTAAGCTTAAGAATAGTCAAAAGTATGACTTGGCAGCAATAAATGTGGTACGGTCTTGCTCTAATCACTGTGTTGCTATTAATGAATCCTAATTGTCCTTTACTTTTAAGTTTTTTGGGAGAAGGCTGGATGACCAATTTTTGGTCAAGTACAGATGGAGAAAGCTTCTGAGATTTCATCCAGCTCTAAGATTCTCTGACCATAGTCTGCCCTGGTCAGTCCATGTCTGGAATATTGTGTTCAGTTGATGAAATAACAGACCTCTTTGAATATGGAGTGGTGAATAAATGTGCTGGATTTGAAGATAGGATAATATGTGTTGAGAAATTGTGTCTTTGCTACTTTCTGAATCTACTTATCTGTAAAACAGTATAATACCTGTAGTATTAAACTCACAGTCTTTGTGAGGCTTAAAAGAGATGAGATAGGGGCAGCTGGGTAGCTCAGTGGATTGAGAGCCAGGCCTAGAGACGGGAGGTCCTAGGTTCAAACCCGGCCTCAGCCACTTCCCAGCTGTGTGACCCTGGGCAAGTCACTTGACTCCCATTGCCTACCCTTACCACTCTTCCACTTATAAGTCAATACACAGAAGTTAAGGGTTTAAAATAAAAAAAAAAATGACAAAAAAAAAAAAAAAAGAGATGAGATAGGGCAAAGCAGATTGTAAACCTTATTATTCCTAGCCTCAGAGAACTGTTGTGCAGACCCAATGAAAGGGTGTATGTAAACCCTTTGAATCCTTTGAAGTACTCCATCAATGACAGCTGGTATTACTATTAGAAATTGGCTTGTACAGTTGACATTGGTTTGGTTCATAACTGCACTTGCCTGAGGTTGTTGTGAAGATCAAAGAGAGTAACATACATAAAGCCTTAAAACCATTGGTAAATGTAAGCTATTGTGTTGTTAAAGAGTTTTGTGACCATAGAATGCTGTAGAAATCTGAACTGGTATTCATTGCTTTGCCACAGGTAAGCATTTGGGAAAGAGAGTAAATTGATTCTCTTTGACTTCCCTTCGTTTTAAAAAACTCTTAAATATAGCTCTCTATAACATTACTTTATTTTAAGCATTCAGTGTTGTAATTTTTTTAAATTCCCAAGCATAGGTAGGTACATTTAATTCTCTTATATATTTCCCCAGAAATTGAGATAAAGTAGATTGACTGAGCTTTGAAAAATTACATAGTTTAGCTTAGTTTTATAGTAGCCACTCAAACCCTTGCTAGCTTGATTGAATGCCTAAGGTATGGGTCTCAGAGATGTTGGCTCTGGCAAACTTAAATAGAAAGTCTTTTGAGGGGGTGTATTGGACAGTGTTCACTATGTGCTGACTAATGTCTTGCCATAAGTGTTGGCATGTGGAGCTGAGATCATTTTGAAGATTCCAGTGTTTTCCCAGTGCTAGCTTCTTTTGTGTCACCTGAAGACTGCAGGATTTAAAACAAGCCCTTTATTTTTTTTCACAGACAAGATCTCATTATCTTGAACATCATTCTAATGAAGGAAAGTTGTTTTGTTTTTTTTTACAAATAACCAAATAATTTCCTTGACCTAGAGAATGGTGTAGAGAAACAGTTATACAGAAATACCCCACCACCACCACCACCATCAACCTCTTTCCATTTGTGGATTAATGATTTGGGTTCTGAATATCATTTGTATTGTTGTTACCAAAGCCATATTCTTTCCTTGCATAGTGTGGTAAACACTTTATTGTTACACCTTTGTAGGACTCTTAAATTTTATAGATTAAATCTATAAAGAAGACCATCCCCACATATAGGAAGGGGTCTTGTTATGAGACACAAAGAGAGGCAGAAGAGACGACATCTCTAGCCTCTTCTCCTTCCAACCTTCTCTAGGGGAGACTTTAATTCCTGACAAGAGGAGAAGCAGAAAGTGGATGGCAAAAGTCTGGCCACTCCTCAGGGAGAGGAAATACTAGGCTAACATTATATCTGTCTCCTCCAGTATTATTAATTTTTCTTTTAAAGATATTTTATTTTCTCAATTACATGTAATAACAGTTTTCAACATAGGCTTTCCAAAATTATAAGATCCAAATTGTCTCCTTCCTTCCCTTCTTCCTCTGTCCCACCCTTACCCCAGGGTGTGCTAAGCAATTTGATCTGAGTTATACATGTATTATCATGCAAAACTACTTCCATATTGGTCATTGTTGTAAGAGAATACTCATAAAATCAAAACCCTAAAATAAAAACATAAACTAGTGTAAAAAATAGTATGCTTTGATTTGCATCTGACTCCCAACAGTTCCTTCTCTGAAGGTGGTTAGTGTTCTGTGTCATAAGTCCTTCAGAAGTGTCCTGGATCATATTGTTGAGAGTAGCTAAGTCTTTCACAGTTGATCATATAATATTGCCATTACTATGTACCACATTCTCCTGGTTCTGATACTCAGTGAGAAATACTGGCTTAACATGGCTGTTACCAGAACTAATCTTAGGTAGGGCTAATAGAAACCATCATTCCCTTACCTTTAATGAGGGAGGTAGTAGCCCTGCTGAATAGAACTCAATCTGACTGTCTGGAGAACAGGCCTCCTACCTCTACCCTGTTTATCAGTTCAACAAAAATCTGACTTTAGGTCTAGCAGCATTTTGGGGAACCATCTGTTTCATGGAAATGGCATTGTACATCATGTGATCAGTTGCAGAACATTACAATAGGATTCTTGATGTTCAAATAGAGTTTGGCTCTAACATTAACTGTATTACCATGAAATGACTGGTTAGGGCAATGTTATACAAGTCACACCTGAATGGTGTTTAGTTTTGGTTGCCACATGTTAGAGTGTGGGGCATGTGCAAAAGATGTCAGGTACCTTAGAGACAGGAAAACATTATCATGTGAAGAATAATTGTAGGAACTGGGAATGTCCAAGAAAAAAAAGAGAAAAGAAAACTTATGGAAAGATATAATCATTGTCTTCAAACATCCTAAATGCTATACTGTGGAAGAGGACTTGATCTTTATGTAGCATTGGTGGGAGTCTGGAAATAAGAATTGTATGAGATGAGAAGATGTAACTGGGTAGAGAGGCTTCTCTTAGAGAAAGTGACCGTATAGAGCAGTGATTCCCAAAGTGGGCGCTACCGCCCCCTGGTGGGTGCTGCAGCGAACCAGGATGGCGGTGATGGCTACAGGTGCCTGTATCTTTCCTATTAATTGCTATTAAAATTTAAAACAAATTAATTTCCAGGGGGCTAAGTAATATTTTTTTCTGGAAAGGGGGCAGTAGGCCAAAAAAGTTTGGGAACCACTAGAGAGAGAACAATGGATCCATTTAGTGTTTATTGTACTTTCCCGGTCATTCTTTATGACTGAAAGGCAAGAAACACGTCAGTCTTGAAAGAAGCAAAATTGCAGGTGACCCAAAGGACCATGAAGAGAGGTGTTATAGGTACCTGTACATATTATGCTCCAGCACATAACCAATAATAATTAGCAGACAAGCTTATTTATTGAGGTGGGAGAGTCGTGTAGTAAGATCAAGAGATAAGAAGATTGACAATCTAAAATCTGTAGTGGTAGTGTCAATATATTTTTAAAATCAGAGGAAGATCTCTCACATGTTAGATCCTCTGTGGAAATTTCATGGAAAACTATCATAGGAGATGCAAAGTAATGGATAATTTGAAACCCATACTTATGCAGGGTCTTTACACATTAATGAGATTATTACTCTGTTGAAGAACTCACTTGAACAAAATTCCACTAACAAAAAATTAGATGTCCCATGAAGTTTTAGTTTAAAAAGAACCTTCTGATTTGGGGGCTCTTAGGGTATCACAATCAACAACTTTCATTATTGTTATTGTTGTTCATTATATAGCATTCCTCTGTAACTGTACAATGTTCTCCTGGTTCTGCTTATCTCACTCTGCTTCAATTCATTTAAGTCTTTCCAGGTTTTTCTGAGCTACTCCTGCTTGTCATTTCTTACAGCACACTGGTATTCCATTGTAATCCTATACTATAACTTACTTAGCCATTCCCCAGTTGATGAGTATCCCCCCACTTTCCCATATCTTTGCTCCCCTAAAAAGAGCCACTTTTAATTGCCCTAATAATGACAGTGTTCTTCAGCATTACAAGAATCATTTCCCCACAGTTTAACCTTATTCATTTTTTTCTCTTTCCTGTTTATCTTTTTATGATTCTCTTAAGTCTTGTATTTGAGAGCCAGATTTTTCATTCGGCTCTGTTCTTTTCATCAGGAATGTTTGAAAGTCCTTTATTTCATTGCATACTCATTCTTTCCCCCTGAAAGATTATGTTCAGTTTTGCTGGGTAAGTAATTCTTGGTTGAAATCCTAGGTCCTTTGCTCTCTGGAATATCATATTCCAGGCCCTCTGATGCTTTAATGTAGAAAGTTCTAAATCTTGTGTTATCCTAACTGTGGCTCCACAATATTTGAATTGTTTCTTTATGGCTATTTGCAGTATTTTCTCTTTGACCTGGAAGTCTTGGAATTTGTATATAATATTCCTGGGAGTTATCTTTTTGGGATTTCTTTCAGAAGATGATCAGTAGATTCTTTCAGTTTCTGTTTGTCCTCTGGTTCTAGAATATCAATGCAGTTTCCTTTGATATTTCTTTAATGATTATGTCTAAGCAGTTTTTTTTATCCTGACTTTCAGGTAGTCCAGTAATTCTTAAATTATCTCTTCTGGACTTATTTTGTAGGTCAATTGTTTTTCATAAGCTATTTCACATTTTCTTCTATTTTTTTATTCTTTTGACTTTGTTTCATGATGTTGCATGGAGTCATTAGCTTCCATTTGGCCAATTTTGCTTTGTAAAGAGTTCTTTTCCTCAGTGAATTTTTGTACCTCTTTTCCCAAAGGGCCAATTCTGTCTTTTAAAAAGTTTTTCTCTTCAGTGCAATTTTTTTGTATATCTTTTTCTATTTGTCCAGTTCTGATTTTGCAGTTTTTCTCTTCTTTGTTTTTTTGTGCCTCTTTTCCCAGTTGGCCTATTCTGCTTTTTAAGGATTTAATTTCTTCAGTATTTTTTGGTGCCTCCTTTACCAAGCTGTTGACTCTTTTTTTCCCATGATTTTCCTGTACTGCTTTCATTTCTTTTCCCAATTTTTCTTCTACCTGTCTTTATTTGATTTTTAAAAATCCATTTTGAGTTCCTCCATTAAATAGTTTTGGCCCTGAAAGCAGTTAATATTTTTCTTAGAGACTTTGGATGCAGTAAAATTGAATTTGTTGTCTTCTGAGTTCAAGCCTATCTTGTCACCAAGCTAATTTTCTGTGTCAAGTTTCTTTTTTTGTTGTTTGTTCATTTTTCTACCTTTTTCTTTTTTTTTCAAAAAACTGTTGAAGTTTGGCTCTGTAATTATAGTGAAGGGATTACTGCTCCAAGCCTTCAGAGCTGTCACTGGGGATCTCTGCTTTCAGTTCTTCCAAGGTGGTATGATGTAAGGAGAGGTGTTTTAATACTCTTCAGCCTTGTGCGCTGTTCTGTGAGGAACCACAAGCACTCTTTTTACCCCCTGGAACTGTGATGAGGGTCCCCTAATCCCCTGTGACTACAAATGCTGGTATATGCTGATTCTTCTGAATCCTAGGACTGCAATCTAGCCTGTGCACAGGCAGTGTAACAAGTCTTGCACCCACAGCCAGCAAAGAGACTCCCTTACCATCTGTGACTGAGAGTTCTGGAAGCCTTTACTAGTGCTTTAGTTATGCCCAGGACCTATAGCCTTGGTGGGGCCTTCCCTGGAATGCTGCATCTCCACCCCTGGATCTATGATGAGGGTCCCCTAATCCCCTGTGACTACAAATACTAGTATATGCTGATTCTTCTGAATCCTTCTGCTGGCCTTCAACTTGTTTTGGGCTGGAAAATTACTTCACCTTGTCTTTTTATGAGTTATGCTGCTCCAGAATTCATTTTGAGGCAGTATATCATTGTTTTTGGAGGGTAACTTGGTAAAAATCAGATGGGTTCCTTTTCCTTCTCCTTCTCTACCATCTTGGCTTCCTATAACTATATTTTAAGGACAGCTGGAGACATTCAAAATAATTGGCTAGATTGTGGAAAGAGATAGGATCATGAAATATCCAACTGTCACTGTCTACAAATAAAAATCCTATAAATGAGCCCAACCCTCTACATTCACCCTTATTAAAGTATTTTTTTCATTTACATTAAAATTATCTTATGGTTGTTTTTTTCCTTTATGTGTTCCCTTTCTAGGATTCCATGAGAAGTTGACTGAATGGAAAAAACAGGATATGAGAAAAGTGTTTAGGTGACTATCACTGCAGTGGAGACCTGGTTCCTAGTCTGAATCTGAATTTCAAAAAACATTTTCAGGTAAGGAATCATCCCCAGTAGAAATGCTCACTTTTTGGCTATCTTCATGGTTATTGCTAAAGTTAAACTATTCATTTCAGAAATGTAGGTCAAGTAATAATAGCTCATTTTTCTATAGTGCTTTAAGGTTCCTTGACTTTGGAGAATGTGTCCACATTAGCCAGCTGTATCTGAATTGAAACAAAATAAAACAGGCATATTACCCTTTGGGGTCTGATTCCCTGGTGTCTACAGCCATTATATATAACAGTCATTCTTTTGCCAATGGCAACCCTACAGATATTCCATGGGATAATGTTTATCCTCCATGATAATTACCTTAAATATTAGATTTTCAGGACAAGAGACTAAATGACCAGTTTTGGTTATTGTAAAGGGAATCTCATGTGGGTTTGTTTAGACTAGATGAATTATATCTGAGGTTCTTCCAACTATGAATTTATGTAAGGCTATATCCATTGCTTTTCCTTTGTTTTATCTGCCTATGAATTCTGGTAATGAGTAAAGCATGATTGCATTTTTTAAAACCATGCTATTTTTTCCCCAATAGGATATTTTTGTTTTATATTTTTGATGATCCAATCCTTTATTTGATTGACTTCAGCAAATCAAAAGATTTATTTAATCAGCTGTGGGTACTTTCTCTAAGCCTTAACAGATTTCCCATTTGAATTTTTGTAACCAAAAATATTCATCCTCTGATGACCAACGTATTGGTGATGAATCTCTCTAAATTTAGCTACCCTGGGCTTTAGAAGGCATACACAACCTTTTACTTGGCCTCTATTAAAAGAATTTTTAGGTTGGCCAAAGCTTGCGTGCAGTTGTCATAATCTTGGAAAACTCAAAGTCCCCTTGATGATGAAACTTAGGAGGTAAATTTTAATAAAATGATTCTTTATTATTATAGATTCACTAATTAATAGACTGAAGCAGGCAGAATGATGTAGTGAACAGAGAGGTGGCCTCAGTTCAAGGAAGACCCAGGTCTCAGTCCTGCCTTTGACATATACTAGCTGAGTGTTCCTAGGCAAGTCATTTATTCCCTCAGGTCTCTAGGCAATATTCTAAGTAAGACTTTAAATGGCAGAGAAGTGTATAAGGAAATCTACCCACCCCTTCTGGGATCACAAATGCAACATCATCCCCTGACGACTGCCTGCATGTCTGGCGTCCCCTGCATGTCATCCTGAACGTCAGCACACAACACCAGTACAAAAGGCAGAGCAAGGAGAGTATATGAATAGTGAACAAGGAAGCGGTCAGTCTGTTCTTGGGAAGCGAGATTAGGGGAAATGCTTTTCTAACATCTCTCTCTCTCTCTTTCTCTTTCTCTCTAACTCTTTGTCTCTCTCCCCCTCTCCCTCTCTTTCTCTCATTTTCCTTTCCTTCTCCTGTCTATCAATAAATCATTAGAAATATCCTTAAGTCTATGGTCAGACTCATATTTTAATCTAAACAGAAGGTACCTAACTATACTGATAGAGAAAGTTTCCTTGCCTGAGAGTTCCCTGTACTAGTGAAATCACAGGTCCAGGCCCTTCTACCCCTAATTATAGATACACCAGTCCCTAATTACTCAGATACCCTCCAGCATTCATCTTTATAATCCTCCACACTATTGGCACAATGACCTTTTGTAATGATAGGCTGTATATGTGGTAGGATGGAAATAAGCACTGAACATTCAGACACTTTGGCTGATATTCCTGGAATGCCCTTCCTCCCTTTTCACTTACCTCTCTCAGAATCTTCTACTGTCAAGCCTGAGCTAAGGTGGAGCTTTCTCTGTGGAGCCTTCCCTTGCACACACATATGCACACACATACTCCTGTACAAAATGTGGTATTTTCTCTCCTCAGATTACCTTGTATTTTCTTTTCTCATGACATGTTTTATCCCCTACCCAATAGAATGAAAGCTCCTTGAAAGCAGTCTTGTTTTTATTCTTACACAATACTTTGTTTATAAGAGATCCTTCATAAATGAAATTGAATGTAATTGGATTGACTTTTGAAAGACCTAGGTTCCAGTGCTAGCTAGAACTGCTGCCAATCAATTATCCAATCAGTATGCACTTATTAAGTACCTACTACATGCCAGGCACTCTGCTAGGTGCTGAGAATACAAATATAAAAGTAAGATCTTTCTTGCCCTCTATGAACTTAACATTATAATTTTTACAGCTTTGAGTAAGTCACTGTCTCTAATATTCAGTTTCTTCCTCTCTAATGAGGGATTCCAACTAATGATCCATTAGGATCCTTTCATTTCTAACATTTTGACTCTTGTGTTCTGTTCCCACTTTCATCCTTGATCTCATCCAAAGATTCTAGCAAATACTATATGGTCCCAGCACTGTATCTATATTTATTTTGTCAATTTAGTTGTATTAACCAATACTTCTAGTAACACCAACTGTCTGGAAGTAGAAATCTCCCTAATATTCTGCTAGATATAGACTAAAGCAAAGGGATCGTTGCTTGGGATTTCCTTTTGCCCCTAACAATCATGGGATCACCCTTTGCCTCCATAGTAATCTAGGAGTCCTAGTGTCCTTTTCTGATATATTTAAAGAACTCCCCCCCCGCCTTTGGAACATCTTTCAAGTTGCTGCTTAGTTCTGTGGACCTTAAATGCTAGGTATAATTAAATGTAGTTTTAAATTATTTCAAGCCTCTGTGTTGTGTCTTCATTATCATTATGCAAGATTTGCCACCTCCTATGATATATTTTCCAAGAAATTACCCAGAGATAAGTGACTTTGTTACCATCATGGAATTATTGACCTTTTGGAATGGCATTGTACACAAATGCTTCTAGAGAAAGAGAAATAATATTTTTTCAAGTGCTGGCTAACAAGATTATAGTCATAGACTTCATAAAATTTCCCCATTTTGTACAGTATCAAAAATGTGAAAATAATATGACTTACTGATATATCATTAATTGAACTCTTCACATAATAAAGACTGACTAAATATAACAATTTAAGAAGCATACAGATTGGTATAATGATAGAGGTTAAAAGAATGTCCTCACAAATTTAATGGAAATTCTTCCCCATGAAAAAGAAACCAGGGAACAAAGGCTTGTTAATATTATTTGAACTCAAAAAAATAACTTGTATCAATCAGTGTCTCAACAAACATTTATTAAATACTTATTATGGATTGTGATAAATGCTGGAGAATATAAAGAAAGACAAAAACAATCCCTGGCCTCCTTTATATAGATAAAAGGACCAGACCCCAACTTCAAAAGTCCTAAAATACACTGATGCTTTTGATGGCTGAATTTACCTTCATGTTTTTCTTTGGAGAAGCTAAATGATGCAGTGAAAAAGCACTGGACCTGGAATCAGGAATGTCTGAGTTTAAATTGGGCTTTAAACACTAACTGTATGACTCTGATTGTGTCACTTAACCTCTGTTTGCCTCAGTTGTAAAATAAGGCTAATAATCACACCTACCTCCCAGAGTCATTGTAAAGATCAAATGAGATGATATTTGTAGAGCACTTACCTCAGTGCCTGGCATATAATAAGCACTGTGTAAATGCCAGTGGTGGTGGTGGTTATTTTAATTCTTCCAATGATTTACTTGTATGATCATAGATTGACCAGTGTGGCTACTTCTTCTGGTAATACAGCTTGCAACTCAATCCCCTGTGCAACTCTTGTCTGTAACCTTGTCTAAGTCGTTCCATAATTGGTGCTCTCAGTGTACTAGGGCCTCTCTCTAGATGTCTTGCCATAAGATGGATATACCAATAGAATATGTGGGCTGCCATTGGGTATCCCTCTCCTCTTGTGTTATGACTGCTCCACCTCTTTTTCCAGTTTTATATTTCTCTAATGCCATTCTTTGAGCCACTACCACTGCTTCAGACCAACCCTGAAGAATGTGGGAGGTTATGGGCAAGAGTTAATACAGAATGAAATCTCTTAGATGGGTTGCAATCTTCATTACTAGTAGAAGTACTCACATGGATCTGTGATTCATAAAGTAAGCCATCAGTACTTTTTTGGTAATATACTGTACCTTGTTCATTACTATACCATGTGCCCCTCAGTTACCCTTTGGGTGATTACAACTTGAATTCTTTGGAGACTATCCTGTTCCATGACTTGTTACTTACTCTATAGCTGACTAGTAGAATATTCTATGAAAATATATTAAATTTTTTTTTCATATCACTATCACTTTCCAATAAATCCTCACTCCCATCCCCAATAAAAATTAGTGCAGTTAATCAAAATAAATCAGTACCTTGCTATATCTGAAAATATATGCCTCATATGCCACACTTCTACCTCCACTCTTCCTGGAGTCTGGAGAACCCTTCACTGTCAATCCTCAGAAATCACAATTGATTACAGCATTGTCAGGGTTCTGAAATCTTTTAATGTTGTTTCCAAAGGAATATTGATATGAAATAGTTGGGCCACTTCCGGAAGAATTTTGGAGTTACTTTACAGTTTCTGAAATGTAATCCAACCTTCTTTATTTCTTTTCAATTCTGGAGGCAATTCCGTGTCTGTCTATAATGCCTGTTCAAGTACTGATGGACTAGCTTTCTGGGTTACCCTTCTAACTGCACATCATAATATAGGAAACAGGAATTCCTCATCCACTTCATTTTTCTTATATAAATAATAAGGTCAAACACATGAGTGATTTTGGATTTCATTTAGGAAGTTCTACAATGTTCTGGGACTTGATATCATCTATAAAGAGGAGCATCTCCAGAACCTCACCGTTGATAGGGAATTCCTCTTTGATTTAGGCTCAGCACTGGACATCCTCTGTGACCACAGTAAACACCTTTGGTGAGCATCAATTTCCATGTTTTATGTCTCATTTGGTATTAATAATCAAAGAGTTTTCAAAGTAATCTCCATTATACTGTTTGAAGAATCTTGTATGTCACCTGCATGGGAGATGCTTGGCAGCAAGTGAAGCTTTTATGGTCCATTTAAAGAGTGTTTGCTAACATGCAATGACCCAGGACAATTCTGAGGGACTTATGAAAAAGATGCTATCCACATCCAGAGAAAGAACTGTGGGAGTAGAAATGCAGAAGAAAAACATATGATTGATCACATGGATCAATGGGTATATAATTGGGGATTTTTACTTTAAATGATCATTCTATTGCAAATATTAATAATATGGAAATAGGTTTTGAACAATGATACATGTATAACCTGGTGGAATTGCTCATTAGCTCCAGGAGTGGAGAGGAAAGAGGGATGGGAAAAAATCATGAATCATGTAACCATGGCAAAATATTATAAATAAATAAATAGTTTTTTTGAAAGTGTTTGCTAACTATAAAAAAACAAGCACAGGGGGCAGCTAGGTGACTCAAGTGGATTGAGAACCAGGCGTGGAGATGGGAGGTCCTGAGTTCAAATCTGGCCTCAGAAACTTCTTAGCTGGGTGACCCTGGGCAAGTCACTTAACCCCCATTGCCTAGCCCTTACCACTCTTTTAGCTTGGAACAAATACACAATATTGATTCTAAAGTGGAAGGTAAGGGTTTAAGAAGAAAAAAAAAAACAAATACAATGAGATCTGGTATTCTCCACACCAGTTATGTAATTTGTGAAGACTTGTCTGTTGGCTTTTTGTGGCTTCATCATAGATGCCCTTTATATATTATTCTCATCAAGATTATAGAAAAGGAAGAATAAACATAAGGCTCAGAAGTTACTAATTTTTTACCATGCCTTTCTTAGGTCATAATACTAATGCCGTTTACTCCCCAAGTATTTGGTATCTTCCAGATATCTTGATAATTGATTTCTCAGCACTCTCAAAATGGTACTGCTCAAAGTATGAAGCTTCTCTGTGTATTCTGGGGCTAGTCTGGCTGTTTTCATCTTTGTTTCCTTTAGTGCAATTTCTGCCTCCTTGTGTAGGACTGATTTTAGAGTTCATTTGTGGTGGCTCCAGTGTCATTAATGAATAAAGGGGTTTATCATAAAAATCTAGACAACTTCTTTCCACTTAGATCTCCTGCTAAGCCTTTGATATGTGTTTTTCCTTAACTATTTTTTATTCATATAAATTTTCTATTCTAAATTGTCACTGCCCTTGGCTAACATCTTTTCTCTGACATGCAATAAAATATAGCTTAACCTGATGGAGGCAGTTTGTATGTATCCTCATTGTAGGAATTAATTGATACTAGTTAAATTAGTTAAACTTCCTTAGGAAATGATAGTCCATATAGTCATCTGTTCTTTTATCCATTTCTTATTTTTGGTATCAGTTGCTTGTTTAAATAGGTGAGGCTGGAGTTGCATCATTTGTGCTCTCTGTCCTCTCATTTTTTATTCTTCTAACGTGATATTGATTTTGGTCTTTGCATTAACAATTCAATAGTTTAATTGTACGTAGACAGCTGAATCATTCCCAGACACATAGACACTCCTTTCCTACCTTTCTGTAAAAATACAGTTTATTTCATTTGTTGTGATGCTGTATGGTACTCATCGTCTATTATACTTCTGAACTTTTTTTTGAAAAGAGTATTCATAATATTTGTATATAGTTTCTCTATAGTCTATAAACTATAAACTCTATAGTCTATAAACTATAGTCTATAGTTCTCTTTTATTTATTACACTTGAACCACATTTTTTAACATTTTTCATGTCTTTCTATATGCCTACCTTTGCCTTGAGGTTACTTGTATTAAAGTTTATATTAATTTACTTTAAAGGGATTTAACAGGTTCATTGTAGAATTTCTCTATCTCCTTATCCTCTACAGTAGTTGATGGTGCCTAGGAAAGGGGAAGGAATGGGCAAGTGTTCATTAAGTACCTAATGTTTGCCAAGTACTTTACAAAGATTCTCTCATTTATCCTCACAACCCTATTATTATCCCCATTTTATAGTTGAGGAAACTGATTTCCCAGGACTACACATCTAGAAAGTTTCTGAGGCTGGATATGAACTCAGATCTTCCTGACTCTTAAGCCCAGCACCTTGGCCCACTTAGCTATAGTTGTCTTCTTGGCATTCTTTTTGCAAATGCTTATTCTGACTATAATACAAGTGACTAATTGTCCTGGGAAATAAAATTTTATTACTTTTGGACCACAATAAAACTTTTTCAGGTCCTTTATTTCTCCAATGAGAAGCCAAAGGCCAAGTCTTCTGGTTGCATCTAAAATGAAAATGTTAATATTGATATGCTTTTCTTCTTGTAATTCTATGTTTACCTATTGGTCATTAGACAGATTTCATATTTAGAGTCCCAGCAAATAACAGTTATTGTTTATAGAGAGTTGGAAAACCAATTCCACTCCCTTTTCTGCTACTTTACCATATCACTGCAAAAACAGAACGATTCACACAAAACTGAGGGCCATTTGCTACTTTTTTGGTTTTTATGGCCAAATGAACGATTAACAGGTGTCCAGCCTACTTGTGATGAGCCTTTTAGTACATGAGCTAGGCTGGCCCATGGACACTTGGTATAATGTGTTTCTAGAATCATACTGGAAGCCATGACTACATGGCAAGAACCTGCCAGTGCTTGCAGTCCTCTGGAAGTTTTCAAGAACCTAGGAGCCATACCAGACGAGTCATCAGGATATGTATTTTCAAGTAATTTCTCTGCTCTCATTCATTCAGAGTTTGTTTTCATTTTTTTAAAAACTTCATTCTCTTCTTTTCCCTTGGTTTATTTCATTATTATCATTATTATTATTATCATTATTATTATTATTTAATCTCCTTTTATCCTATACTTCACTGCCTTTTACCTTTCTTTTTCCTACTACTTTTCATGGTCTGAGTTTCATCCTAAACTTTGAGCTCTACACAATTGTTCTGTACTTTCGGTATCATTCACTGATCTCCATTTTAATGGGAATGGGGGTGTGTGAAATCTCTTCTGTCAGTACATTTTGTTGTGCAGCTGTGTTTAGGAAGAGCTTTAATGAATCTTATGGTTCTTAAAATGTGTTTAGTTAGAATAGATACAATTTTTGAAACTTCTTTGTTTCATGTTCTCTTTCCTTCTTTCCTTTCTTTTCTTTTCCTCTTTGTTTTATCAGAAGGGAAGGGAAGATTAGTTTTGAATTTTCTGTACATTTTGTTTGCTTTCCATATTCCACAGTTTAGTTCATTTCAACAAATATTCATGTCATGGATAAAAAAGAATAGGCCAAATCATATAACGTGATAATGTAGTCTTTTCCCCTGCAAAGCCTGGACCAACATCACTTCTTATGTAATGTAATGAAATGGAGCCCACCTGTCCAGTGTTATTCTTACTAAACAATCACAGATATAAGTCCTGAATTTCTTACCTTTTTTTATTACTTCTTTCGGTTACACAACAAAGACAGTAGCATTGTATCTTAAGAGACCCCCAGTACAGTATACATAAGACCTAGGAAGAGAAGAAAGGCAGTGAGTAGAACTCTGCTAGTCATTAATTAGCATATTAATCCTCTTAGCATATGAATATAGCTTATTACATTGTTACATTAAAAGGTACGATGACCCTAACCTAAGAGCATGTGAGAGAAAACTAAGCTACAAAAAATCTTTGGTGTCATAGAGCAGCAGGAAGTACCAGATAGGGAGGACAGGTCTCAGATAAATCAGATGCTTGATAGGTTCTCTAGGTTTTGCCTAAATAACATACTGGTGTAATGGAAAGATTTAGAGCTCAGGGACTTAGATTCTAGACTTGACTCCGTTTTTATTACCTATTTGACCTTGAGCTAATCACTTCTTTCTGGGTCCCATTTCTTTACTGTAAAATGAGAGGATTGGACTGGATAAACTCTTAAAAGTTTCTTCCAGATCCAACATTCTATAATTCCACTAAATGATTTGACAGATTTCTAGCAGAGGATTCTGCTATGGGCTTTGTTTGGTGGTGAGATATTGCCAGATTTGGGATATTGGTGGGTGTTTTGGGTTTCCTTACCCCCTTTTGAATGTGATGTTTTAATGCCTGAACCTACCTCTTTTTCTCAACAATTCCAGAATATTCAATGGCTGATCAGAGAATGGACATTTCTTCTACAATTAGTGATTTTATGTCACCAGGTCCCACTGACCTCATCTCCAGCTCCCTTAGTGCTACTGGAATGGATTGTAATCGAAAAAGGAAGGGCAGTTCAACTGATTATCAGTAAGGATATAGGGTTTTCTTTCTTTTATTTAAATTCTCTTTAAAAATGGACAAATGTAAAATCTAGGTATTAACCTTTTGTGTATTCTTGAAAGTATGACCCTAGTCACTATAAAGGAAATAAAAAAATCACTCCTTCTGTTGATTATTTTATTTTGTCTTCTCCCTTCTCCTACATAAGTTGAAAGAAGAGACTTAAATGCTCTGTTCTACAATTTGATAAGATTCTTCATTCTCCTTCTGTAGAGGTCAGGACCAAGTTAGGTCCTCAGTAGATATTTGTTGAATTAAATGAATAAATACGTCTGTGTATTTTGCCTCTGGGAATTCCAAAAGACATTTCACTAATTGTCCCCTTTACTGAAGACAGATTTCTATTCTACTTTCACCTTTTATAGCCATGTCTAAAATCACACAAAAGGAAATGTGGTCATTTTATTGTCTTGAGAGCAATATTAGAACACTTGAATATAGGGCTCAGATCATTGTCCATTGTATTTGAAGATGTAAATTTGCTTATATTTGTTATAATGAATAATGTTTCTGTTTCTTTTCAGACTTGATGGCTTTTCTTTTGAGTAAGTAAATTTTCACATTTAAATTTTCATATTTCTATCATATTTATGTAAATAAATTTTTTTTTATTTATTTTATTTATATGTTATGTAAATAAAAATTATGTAAAAACCTAAAGAAATAGAGTGAAAAGGCATTTATCATTTGTGGACAAATCAGAGTAGAATATCTTTGAAATGTTAAGGTTTTAATATCTTAAAATTTCACTAAGACTTTTGTGACAGCTTCTATTTGTTTTATTTTCAAAGAGTCAAATGTCAAAGAGTCAAAATAGTTTGATTTTTTTAAGGGAAGAAGAAAATCCAGAGATTAGTACGTTCTCTAAAGAAAATGGTATTTCTTGTGAAGAATTATGGGTAGAATTAAGGAGGTTAGAGTTTTTTTGGAGATGCTTTAGTCAATCTGCATTTACTAAATCCCAGATAATACCAAGGGGAGGAATGGAAGAGTGAGTGTGAAGTCAGCACCTGTGAGATGGTGTTACTGTCATCCCTTCTATAGAAAGGATTGGGAATGCTTTGACTGAAACCCTTCTCTTTTTATATTGTTGACGTGTTCCAAATTTTAGACTTACCAGATTGGTCTATAATTGTCTTGATGTATGTACATTTTTGCCCTTTTCTTGAGAAGTTTCTCAAATAAGAAGAAGATGCCCAGAAGAAACTCATTTCTTTGTTTAGTCCTACCTTGGGAGCAGAATGTTGTTATTCTGATGAGCATTTCGAACCACTGGGTGGGTGGTTTTCAGTTTTTTCCACTGACCTTTAGAGTTCAGTGAGAGACATCCACAAGAATTCCCTGAGAGGAAAGTAGAATCCCAGCAAACATTGGCTCAGTTATAATGCCTCTTAAAGGAGTAAGGTTCCAGAACACACACATTGCCAGTGCTAAAAACTTGAAAACCTAATCGAATGCACTCAATAAAAATTTCAATTAGAAGAAAATAAAACATGTTACAGTTTTTCTGGTGTTCATGCTCAGGTCTTTTTCCAATACTGGTAAGATTTTTTTTTGGACCCAGGATGGGACTTTACAAATAGACACTCATTTATCCAGAATGATTAGGGACTAGGGTGTGTTCTTATTATTTTGGTATTCTGCTTGACTGAATGGTACCCTGTATGTCATACTGACTTTAAAAGGAGAATATAATAAGATCCTTTATACTTTATGCTAGTATTTTACTAAAAACCTAAGTGTAATTTTTCTTTGATCTGGAAAGCATTCGGGTTATTGAATTACATTCGAGTTTCTCTGTTTCATCACTTAGGAATATCCTTAGGTCAGTATTCTCAGGGTTAATCGTGGTATATTATATGATTAATCTGACTGTTTGGATTCTGGATAAATGGGAGCTTTCCATATTATAAAGAAACTTTCATGAATGCTTTACTGAATTTGAATATTTTTGTTTTGTTTTCAGAGAAAGTATGGATACAGACAAAGATGACCAGCATGGAAGGTACATTAAACATTTATTAATGTGCATTTCAGGAGATTTGCTGCTGTTGTTATTGTATGTTTGGTTAGTTTGCATATAACACAGAACAATTACTCCCTTTCTCCCAAAATTATGAAAGAGATGGTAATGACCCTTCTCTTAGTCACAGTATCACATCATGGCATTGCCCAGGGAACAAAGGTCTAAAGGTAAATAAAGACAGTAGAAGTTGAGAAAAGAAATGGGAAAGAAAACAACTGACTTACACTAACCTTCTTTCTGATTGTGGGGTTTTTCTCTTTTAGATTGGAATATCCAGACCAGCAAGGCAGAATCAGAAATGCCAGGTAAATACCCACATTCATTGCATACTTTATTTAAGATGACTCATCCTGTTGGATACCAAAGAAAAGGTATCATTCCATCCATCCATTAGGGAAAAGGGAGGAGGAAGGAGTTGAACTGTAAACTGCTGGGCCTTGTGCTAGGCTCTTCTCTCTCCAGGTTAGGTTGGCCCCATTCTCATCTCTTTTAGCAGGTTGGAGGCTCAGGGGACTATGGAGGCAACAAAGGATGTCCCAGAGCTGAAAATATCCCTGCAGCTTTAGCAGATTATTGATCGATAGAGGGGATTTTAACTTAAAGGGCCAGGAGGCATCCTTAGGCACTTGAGCTCTCTTCCGTGCTGGGCCAGAGCAAAGCCTTTATTGAACAGGTCAGTGTTCCAGCCCAGATTTGGGACGATGCTTTGCTGTTGTAATGAGGCCAAGTGGTGTATCTCTCACCCACATGCACTGTTCAAAGCTGGCTACAGATGTTTCCTGAAGTCAGTTAGCTCTGTCCTGCTCATTGTTTTTAATAAGGTATCTTTTTTTTTTTCTATTTCTTCATGCCATAAATACAGACACTTAGGTTGTGTCCTAGCAAACAGGATGTGAAGCTGTGAAATTTGTTTGAACTGTGTCACCAGGGATTTTCCTTACATTGTATAAGTGACCGAACTGGTGCTTCTAGTCCCTACCAAATGGATCTTCTGTATAGATCAGCAGAGTACATTTTGATTCTGGTTCTGTTTGCTCTCCACATACAGACCCAGCCTTAGTCTCTGTTTGAGAACAGTTATAGAAGGATGGTGATCACCTCTCAGGGAGATAGTGTCTGCTAGCAAAGGAGATATGACCTGGAAAGGTAATATTAGTGTTTATGGTATTATGGCTTAGGAAAAAGTTTCTTCCGTGGCACTGAGTGATTGGCATGTAGGTCATCCCCAAGGATAGTGACTTTTAAAAAATAAAGCCCTAGGTCAGATATATAATCCATTTGCATTCTGCAGGGTAAGGTTGGGGGTGGGGGGCATAGGAGTTGATGAAAGGATGTAAGGGTTATTAAACAGTGACTCATTGAATGAATCATTGACAGACTATTTTTTAACTAGAAAGATACCTGAAATATACTTCCTAAAGAAAAACCTTGAGATCTTTTTTAAAACTCAGAGGGTGCTTAACTGTGGAACATATCCCCAACTAATAACCTCTGTAAGGGTGGGAATGCTTTTCTTTCTTTCTTTTTTTTTGAAGAAGGACAGAAAGTAAGAAAATTTTTAAAAGGCAGAAAATATTCATATTACTATATTCCTTTGATTCTAGGCCATACCACTAAAATGAGATCTCTTTGGAAGGAAAATATAGTACAATGTTCTGGATCAGTGTATATGAAAAGGAATAAAATTGTCTAGGAAGTGAGAGCTTCATTTATCTTTCTTAAGTTTTTTTCTCCTTAATAATGAAATGCCAAATAAATATTCATCATAGTCAACAGTTTTACGATTTTGCTTTGAGGGGAATAGGAAAAGATCCTATGGCACAAAAAGTATGATTATGAACTAAACATCAGATTTTATAAGAGACAAATTTAGCGGGAGAAAGTATAGGTTACCTGTGTACTAAGTAAGGTAAACATAAAAGAGATCATTGTTGTAATGTTCCAGCTAATTCTAGGACTAAGTAAAAGAAGATAATTACAGTATAGTTAAAGTTTTACAAAGTAGTAGTGAGCCAAAAAATGATATGTAGTAAAGCATTTTGCAAACCTTAAGTGTTATATAAATGTTAAACTATTACTATTATAATCAGACCTCCAGTTTTAAACATTCTAATTCTAAATATGACATGTCAAATGAATATTTAAAGGAGATAACCTTTCTATTTTGGGCCACTTTGTTCTGTGAATAATCATTTTTATGTTCTTGCTTAGGGAAGCTCACAGTCAAATTGAAAAAAGGCGCCGAGACAAAATGAACAGTTTTATTGATGAGCTGGCTTCTTTGGTACCAACATGTAATGCAATGTCCAGAAAGTTGGATAAACTCACTGTATTAAGGATGGCTGTTCAACATATGAAAACATTAAGAGGTGAGACTTTTATCTCAAAGAACTTCTATTTTTTTGGTTATCTTTTGTTCCCTAAAGAGTATCTTTTCCCATGCTTATCTGGAATGTTCCAAAGTGCCTAAGCAAGTAATATTGATCACAAATTTTCATCCTTTAAAAATTTCATTACCATTTTTTAATGAATGGAATACTAAATGATCAGTTTCTGCAACTATATATTAAGAACACAATACAGCATAATGGAAAGAATGCTGTTCTTAAAGTCAAAAGACCTAGGATCAGGTCCAACCCAATATCTAAATCTAAGTTGTGAAAACAACACTGGAATTTTATTTAGAAGACCTGGGCTCAAGACCCCCCACCACCACCACCACCACTTTTGTAGGTATATGACTTAGCAATTTGCTTTGGCACCTCTGAGCCTCACTTATTTTTCATCTGCAAAAAATGGAGATAATAATACTTGTCGAGTTTTTGTCCAGAACAAATGAGAAGAACTTTGTGACTGTTCATCTGTAAACTCTAAATATCACCTGATTTTATTTAGCTATATAACACTTGTAATTTTGACAAATGCATATGAAAAAAAGGAATCCATATTTCATGTATACAGGTTATTAACTCATCTTCTAGCATGTGCACAGCCATAACATGGAGCTATAGTACACCAAAATGAAACGTATGTGTTATGTTGTTATTAATTCATAAAAGTACTACTTCAGTATTTCATCATTTCCTGGAGGTAACCTAGGTTTTTTGAAGGCTATGTCAGCTTGGCTAGTTTGGAGTAGGATAAATTTGAGTTGTGTATGGCAAAAGACTGTGCTAGTTCTCTGACATCAACCTTTATCACAAGAGGCTGATTACCAGGTGATAGATTTTGTTCCTGTTTGTTTTGGAGGTGTGATTTGGCCAAAAAGAACCAGAAAATAGAAAAAAAGGTATAAAGCCATCTTTGTAACTTCACAGCCCTCTTCATCTTTTTCATTGTGGCCATCAGAAAGCATTTAACAATCAGATTTTTAAGACTGTCTGAAAACAGTAATTTTACTGCTAGTATTTGTAATGTATGATCATCCAACAAACAGTAAATTTATCTACAGTTAAAGGAAAGGAACTACGATAAAGGCAAATAAAAACTTGGAAGAGTTGGTTTCATTTCATTGCCTTTGGGTACACATGGCACCCTTGGTTATCTCATCTTATGATGCTCATGAGAAGATTAAGCAAATAGACTACCATGAAGATATTTGCAGTGTATTCCGCAACAACCATTGCAGAAGATGAAGAAATAGAAATACTGTTGAGATCTCTTTATCATTTCTGATAATCTGATAATGACTGTTTAGTTGATAAGGAAATAAGGATGGGACAAGGGAGTTGTCTTTTACCTCATGCTTCCAGCTCTGGCTCCAGGAGCATGGAGTTTATTATATATATTTCAAGACTCATTTCACACAAAAGAACCCCCCTGAAACTTTGCAGATGTGCAGAAGTTACAAATTATGTCACATCAAAACACAAAACATTGGCTTCAGAATAGACCAAGGCCAAGGCTGAATCTTAACTGGTTCTTATCAAAAAGCCAAGTTGGGAGTATTTTTCTCAGGGTTGAATTGCCCCTTGCTAAAGTTTTGGCCTTGGCTGTAGCTGCATTCCTGGGCAAAGGGGAACTTTAAATTCAGGTTTGCTAGGAACTTAAAGCTTTTCAATAAGGTCACAATACTTTGCAACAAGAAATCACAAGGATCACAAAAGGGGTCAAAAGAGGAGTCTCAGATTTTTATCTATTCTCTTATTGGCTTCCCACATAATACCATGAAGATTTGATAATAGTTTTCAAGTCAACATATACCCTGGTACATTTTAACATAAGTGTAGGCATAGGAAAGAGCAAGAAATATGTTGGAAAACATGATTAAGACTTAATAAAAGTTCTATAATCTTATAGGCTCCAGAGATAATGATAAACAATATGTTGTGAATACATTCAAGTAAGACTGTTTGAATTTGGTGAACACCTAACAACATTATAAAACCTTAAATTTTATCTGGAAAGAGAAAAATGCGTTATTATAGATTTAGCAGTTATTCCAGAATCTACTATCTACAGTCAGATATACTGGAGAGAGGGGGAAAAAAAGCAAGTAAACCACCAGATTAAAGAAATAATGAAAATGAGAGGAGGCAATATTAGGTGCCATTAGAGCAGCTCAGACCTGACCAGTATGAAAAAGGTGGTAAGTCCCAAAAAATGCAAATTGGACAAAGGGGAAATCATTGGCTTTGACATCTTTTTTGTCTTAGAATGATTTAGATGAAGCAAATAGTCACCATATTATAAAAGCTTGAGAGTACCTCCAAAATTTTAGCTCTTTATTAAGAATTTACATATAGAATATTACAGTATATTAGGAACCTTATTGCCCTACAAAGCAGGAAAAACACAGTCAACTAGCATTTATTAAGTGTTTATTCTGTGCCAGGCATAGTGCTAAGCACTAAGGATGCAAAAGCTGGGGGGGCGGGGGAGGAGGTGAGGGAGAGTCCCTGCTCTCAAGGAGTTCACAGTCTAATAGGGCACTTGAGAAAACAAATATGCCAAGAGATCCAGCTAAATCAGGATCCCAAGATGATTTAGAGCTGATATAAGAAGGAAAACAATAGAGTAATGGAAAATGAAGCAGAGTTGCTGGCATTTCTGATATGATGTTTTAATGTGACAGTGGTGGAACAACCACTTCAGATTCTACCACCCATTACACCATGTAAGGAAAGGGTGATGGCGTCTACAAAGTCAAGAAGAGTGCCTTAGTTTGACATACGTGCATATGTGGTAGTCTGTGCAAGAGGCTACAGAGAGAAGACATGGATTGATTTTCAAGATATACCCAAGTGAGCAAGATGCTAGAAGAATGGAAGATTATAGATGGTGCTTTTACAAGAAACGGATGCCCAAGAAGTTGCAATTAGGAACTTGTATCTAGATGGTTCATTTTTTATGAGAATAGTCTCAGAACATATAAAGGATCTTTGTTGAATACAGGAGATGAAAACACACAGGCCTTCAAAAATCTTTTTTTTTTTTTATTTAGCACATCTTTATAGTCACACAACTGAGAAACTTATATCTTACTGTGTCTGTTAGTTTAATAAAAAAAACATTTGACTTGATAGAACAAGATGCTGTTTTTATAGTTCTGAAGGTATAGCTCACATATATGTTTAAATAATTTTACAATCCAACAGATGCAGCTTTGAAATGACTTTGTTCAGTGACTAAGTAATAATTTCCAGTTAAATATAAAACAGAGATACATGTTTGTCTTTGATATTTTCTGGTGTCAGGATCTGCCCAAATGGTCCATATGCAAGAATTCCCTATTAATAAGCAGTGAAGTTCTCCAAATCCACATTCATAGAAGACTTGATACCAATTACATATAGCTTTGGAATATTACAGGCCTTTACAGTGAAATAATATAATTAATTTAAAGACATTGGTTCAGTATCCACACAGGATAAACAAAGTGGATAAAGAGTATATTGCGTATTATAATTGCAATGGGATAGATATTTCATTCCATGTATGTGCCCATTTAACTTTTTTCTTTAACTACTCTTCAAATATCAGAGGAACTGTATTCATATACATACTGATAAAGTGAGTACTCATATTGATAAGATCACAGATCCATAATCTAAGCTTGTTATTATTAACAATGTTAATTGTATTCCCTCTGTGTGTGTGTATACACAGTTAAGGCAATGTATGCAATAAGAGACACAGCTGACACTCTATCCTGCATATATGTCCATATGAATTGTTCCACAAATACATTATAAAAATCAGAAATGTGATATACACAGTGACAGATAAGGGAGTTTCAGTTTTTAGGAGAAAATTAGTTATGATTCTGATGAAGACTGAGTTTTCTTCTCATGGTACCTATTGCATTTTATTTGATCAGGAGTAGGCACTGATATTATCTTCTAGGATTTTCCCATAAAATGCCTCTCTTTGTAAGGGGAATCATAGGTTTTTTTCTTTTCTTTTTAACTAATTATGAGAAGGATGAGGAAACAGAGGCAAAGTATAAAATGACCTAATCCAAACCGAAAGAGAAATCTCTCCTACAATATTTGAGGATAGAAGTCTTCCTTAATCCTACATTTTCCCTTAATTAGTCTTCAAATAAAGGAGTAAATTGGGAGACAGATACAGTTGTGTAGACATATGGTTGCAAAGATAGATATTTTAAAACTCACAAACACATGGGATTTTAAAGTAAGGATGGACCACAGAAATCTAGTCCAGCCTTCTCATAAATTGAGGTATGCAAGGAATCATAAAAATCATCCAATCTGACCCCATTTTGTGAGAAAACCGAATCCCAAAGAGGTTAAAGTAACATATAGACTGAATTTTCCAAGGTGACACACTAGTTAGTGGTAGAAGTGGGATTGAAATCCCTGTCACTTGACTTCTAGTCCAACATTGTTTTTAGACCACCAAATGGCTGCTCAGCATCTATTAGAAACTTGGATCTAAATTATTTCCTTTTTTTGCTAGTAGTTGAAAAGGAACTAATATATTTTACTTCTACTTTGATGTTGATGTTTTAAATTCGATAGAAGATTGTGTAATGGGGGAAAAGATGTAGGAGGAATTTTTAGAAATTTATGCTCAACAAATGAAAAGGAAAAGAATGGAAAGCCTAAAGTTATGTTGCAAAGCAGAGGTGTAGATCAATACACTGTTCTTCATTAATTGATATGCAAGCCTTCCATCAAATTATACATATTGCCTTCCTTTCCATAATTCATGTTGGTTCAATCACATTTTTCCTTTTCAGTTTTTATACCATTAACCAGGCAGCAATTCCGGGTCATCTAATAAAACATGGTGATAATAGCTTGCTTTTTTTTTTCTTTCTTTTTTATAAACTACTGACATTTCTCCTGAAAGAGTTTAGCGTTGACCATGTCTGAAAACAGAGGTCCTAGCTTTTCTTTACTCAGGCACTTGATGACTTGTTCCATTTACCAGAAAGTTGCCCCTACATTGCCTGCTACTTTCTCTTCATTTAACCCCTATAAAGAAGAACCACCTCTAAAAAGTTTCAGGCAGTGTCCCCTATTCAAGGCCATAACTGATATATCTTACAGGAAAAGTCAGTGATTTACTGAAGAACTATTTGCTTGGTTTGCAAAAATAAACAAAACCCAAACCAAATTTAATTTCAACCAGCCTGCTTCTAGAATCAATTGAATGACAAAGAAGGAAAGTTCTAACTTCCCTTAATTATGTCTCATTTTTCATTTTAATGAGAGAAGCACTTTTTCCTCCTTCCCCCCAAGATCCCAGAGCACAGCAGTATTCACTGTTAAATGAATTATCTGTTATTTTCCAAGACCAAATTCGACCCTATTAGGGTAGAAGAGTAATGCTTACAATTTCAGTTCCCTTTTTGGGCACAGCCTTTTCCCGAAAGTTTGAATAGGAATCTTTTTAAGCTAGATATTAGTACAGTTTCTGTATTTTTTTAAGAATATGAACTTTTTTTTTCCTTCCTTCTAAGGTGCCACCAACCCATATACAGAAGCAAACTACAAACCTACTTTTCTGTCAGATGATGAGCTAAAACATCTCATTCTCAGGGTATGTTGGGATTACTTCTCACCTCCTCCCCCCAAATCAATGAATTATTCACCCTTATAAACTTCTGAAACATGACTGTATATAGACTTGGTCTTCAGGAGCACATAATGAATGGATTAAGTATTGAATTATTAATCAAGCTTCTTTTCATGGCCTTCAACATCATCCTGGTATTCCTGTCCTAAAACCTTTTTTAATTAAAAATTATTGTTACTAGTCATAAGACGCTAGATTTTTAGAGCTGGAACTAGTCATTGACAAGTCATCTGTGTGTGATTTTCCCAAATAGGGACAAGAAATTTTCAGGTTTTTTTTGTTTTAATCACTCAACATTTGTATCTCTTTTAAATGTTGAATTTTGATTAAGTCATAAAGTAATGATAGTGAAGCAAAATTTTTACAAGTTTGTAGTCATTGATCATTATTAACAGGTAGAGATCAGTGGAAAAGGAGAATTCTGGAGATATTGATAAATATCTCTTTTTATACTTCTTATCTAACAGTAAAAACAAATGTAACAAGGTTTCTCTTCAGTGACAATATTTTTACAATTCACTTTTTGGCATAGTCATTATACTTCAGAAAAACTGTACCATTTCTGGATAAGAAGAATATATAGCCTGGGAGTGAAAAAGAGGAGAAAGAATTAGATTTTTAAAAAATAGATTTATACAAACAAATTGAAGTAGTCAGTTATTTCTCAGAACAACCAAAACTTTACCCCATAGGAGGGTTAACCCCACAGAACTTAGCCAGCTTCCATAGGGCACAGTTTGAACTAGAGCACACCTTAAGTTGACTTCTTCTGTATCCTGAAGAGTTCTCTCAAATAGCATATTCCCTACATGATCCAGCCTTACTAGCCCCTGCTCTTTTGTCTCTATGAATCTCTACCCAGAGCCCCTCCTCTGCCAGCCCACTGATAGGCCACATTTACTGGTGCTTGTCCTGCTCTTTGCTCTGCTCTTCCTACCCAGCTCCCTCCCATGGGGCCCTCAAAGACCCACGTGTTGTTGTGGTAGATAAACAAAGTTCCCCTATGTGACACCAGCAGGCCATTCAGTGGAGTGTAGCCTTTGCTTACTCAAGGACAGTCCTACCTGTGTGTGTGTGTGTAGCTATAAAAGTCCCAATAAAGAGCTCAAAATTTTGCTGTTCAGTTATACTGTTACACAATGGGTGTCTTCTGGGTGCACCCTCTCCTGATGAGTAGACCTCCAAAGCTCGAGACTCACAAGTCTGGGACTGTGAGCTCCCCAAAGGCAAGGACGATGCCATATTTATCATTGCCTCCCTTCGTGTCAAGTACTGACTCACACACAGTAGATACTTACATGGTTGCATGAATCAGGAAATGAATGGGTAAGTGTACAACCATTTATCATCAGCTTCTCTCCACCAGAAACCTAACCTGCACAATAGTCATTACTATATTGCCCCAGCCCCAGCCCCGCAGACACAAGCACACAGGCGTTCTCCTTTCCCAGTCTGGAAGAAAACATGAACTTCTACAAGGAAGCAAAACCTACTCCCTCTGACAGGAGTACAGGCAGGATTCTGTATCTGACACATTCGTAGGGCAGTGCTTTTAGAATTCCTAGTAAAAACCCTTTTCCCTCTGTAAAGTAGGAGTTCCTTACTGGTACTTTTATGAGAACAGCTGCACAGGATTGTTACCAGATGGATGGAAGGGGGCCTCCATTGTTTTGGCTACCTCTGAAGAGGGAACCATTTGTTTACCTGCCAATAGCATGTGGGCCTTTTTGACCCTAAACTTTGATTCCCCTTGCTCAGGCAGGGACAGATTTTCAGGACCATAGACAGTGTTTGGTTGCTTTCTAGCTTTCTAACTACCAGTGTACAGTCATTTCCTTGTCTTTAGAATTTCTTCAGCACCTTAATCTGACTTTACAATTACTGCTTACCCATAGCCTTACAGTGTTCATTATACAATTAGATACTACCAGAGCTGGATGAGGAGCCTAGAGTCTTTCCTTTTCCATGTGAAGAACTGAGGTCTAGGCAGGAGAAATAACTTTCCCAAGGTCACACAGAACTTTCAAAGAGCAAAACTAAGATTAGAGCTCAACATCTCTACATTAGTCTAGGGTTCTTTCCATTATGCCATAATTTCACATGCATAATTTCATCTGCATTATAGACCCTTCTTGAATAAATACTACTTCTATATTCCTCACTGAAGTAGTGTCAAACTCAGAAACAGACCCCTGTGGGCTGCATATTGACTTAGAAAACCACAAATTAACATTATCTGTGTTCTATTTTTATTTACACCTCTGCCTTACAATGTCTTATACATAATTGAACACACAGTGGTAGACAGTCAACAAATACGTTTTGATTGAGTAATTTTGAACTAAAAATTAAACACCTGAATACTAGCAATGAAAAGCTAATTTACTATCTAGCCTTCTGGATGTATAAACCAATTAGATATTGGTTAAAGTGCTAGTCCAAATATAGGCTGTACTTTATGCCCAAATCTGTCTTGTATAAATTCTAAATGCAGCCTTTGATCAGTGTTATGTTTCAGTATATGCATATGTATTTTCTTTTCAGGGCTCATTTTATGGGTACAGCCAATATTTGGACCAAAATAGAATACTGGAATATTGAATGTTGAAATAATTTTTATTCTTCCTTAAAAATGCATAAAAATAGAAGTCACAGAGTTTGAGTTTAATGTCAGTTCATTGAACCAAAATGCAAAATGCCAGTGATCCATGTTTGGGGCAAACAACTAGAGAAGACTTAAAATATTAAAATTATGTGATCCACATTTTATGCATTTTAAGAAATGGAAGAAAAATACTCTAAAATGAAAAAATGCTAAGTCTTAAGAATTTGTAAAAATCAGATGAGTATTTGAATATTTAGTGCTATTAAAGAGTCATACTTACGTGCATGAATTTTAAGTTGCTGACCTTTATGAAACATATTAGTATATATAGAGTTGGGTCTGGTTAGTCAGCTAGCATCTCTTGAGTACCTTCTAGGGAAGAAAATAAGCATTTGTTAAGTGCCTACTATGAGGGAGGCATTGTAAGCAAATAGTGCTATCCTCACAACAACCCTGTGAGGTAGGTACTATTATGACCCCATTTTTATATAATTTAGGAAACTGAGGCAAACAGAGATTAAGGAACTTGCTCAGGGTCACATAGCTTCTAAGTGTCTCCAGTTATATTTGACTCCAGTTTTCCTAAGTCTAGACTCACTGCTCCTCCTAGCTGCCAAACACTTGAAAAAGATTTTGTTACACAGATATTTTCATCCTAAATGGGACTTGTCCTATTTATATAATCATTATCCTTTAGTTCCAGTAATGTATTACTGGTTAATAAAGAACTCGATGAAGTTCCATTGTGATCATCTGTTTGGGATTAGGGGACATAGGAAATGTTTTGTTGTGGTAGAATTTTGTTCAAAACAATACAATACTTGAATTTATATTCCCAGATCACACGATATGAAAAGGGAACATGGAAAGTAACCAAGTCTCTTTTGGGTGAATTAGCCACTGGGGCAGGGAGAGATGAGGAACAAGCATTTATTAAGCACCCACTCTGTGCCAGGCACTGAAGCACCTTACAAATGTTACCTCATTTGGTCCTCCCAACAATCCTATGAAGTAGGTGCTGATATTATCCCCATTTTTAAGTTGAGAAAATGAAGTAGACAGAGGCCAAGTGACTTGCCCAGGGTCACACAGCTAGTCAGTCTGAGGTCAGATTTGACTCCAGGCAGCCCTCTGTGCACGGTGATGTCCCCTGGCATGCTGCTGTGGGGGAGAATGCTTTAGCATGAGAAAGGAGGGAAATGCCCCCATTGGCTTCTGCCACACTTGTCCCCCTTACCTCAAAATGACTGAGTCGTGTGCACTTTGGGGTGATGCTGCTTTGGAATCCTAGAGAATGTGTCTTGTCCTTTCTCGTGGTGAGTTTGGGCACACAAAGTAGAAGAAGCCTTAAGTCAGTCAGTTATTTCTCTAACCCTGCCATGGGCCAGGCGCTATGCTGAACAATGAGGGGTGCAAGCAAGAAAAGGAAACCGTTCTGCCTTCAGGCAACTTCCCTCCTAACTGGGGAGATGACACAGACCTGCACAGAGCACAGACACAGTCAAAGGGGGGGAAGTCCTTTGTGGGGGGGGGGGGGAGGCTCCAGCAGCAGAGGGAGCCGAGACCAGCTCTACCAGCTCCTCAGCTCCTTTTCTTAAGCCTTCATGTGGCTGAGACAGGAGTCGGTTCATCATTCCAGGCTCTACAAAGACTGTCAGGAGAGGACAGCTGCAGGGTTTGGAAGTAGGGTGTGTGTCCGTGTGTGTGTGTGTGTGTGTGTGTGTGTGTGTGTGTGTGGTGTTTTATATGGAATCAATATTTGAGAAATGTCTGTTACGTTTAATTCTGTAGCCTTCTTTTTGATGACAGCTTAGTATAGGGGACAAAATGCTGAATTTGGAGTCAGGAGAGAAGTGGGTACGAATATTGCCCTCTAACGTTAGTGGGGCATCCACGGGCAAGTGACCAAGTCTCTTTGGGCTTCACTTTCCTCATTTGTACAATGAAGATAATATCTGTAGCACTTATTTCGGAGAGAGTCATGAGGATCGACTGAATTGTATATGCACATGTATGTATATATGTACATGTACATATACTACATATGCACACAAGTATATATACATATAGGTGTACTTAAATATACTTTGCAAATCTTAAAGATTTTGTCTTTTCTCCACTTTTTGTGTCTTCTAGTGCTTAGCACTAGTGCCTGGCACAAAGAAGATACTTAATAAAAGTTGATTAATTGATCTCTTGGCTCCATCCTATACACTGCTACTTAAAGTAATTTGACTTCAGCGCAGATCTAATCATGCGATTCCCAACTCCAATGGCTTCCTGGTGCCACTAAGACAGAATACAGCCTTCTCTGTTTAGCATCCACAGCCTACATGGCCTGTCCTTAACCTCTCTTTCCATCCTCATTGACCATTGCTCCCCTTGCAGCATTTTCCAAACTAGCTAAACTTGTCCATGCCTTTGCCTTGGCGCTCTCGCATGCCCAGAATGCTCTGTCTCCTTACCTCTGCCTCAGTCCCTCTCTTCCTTTAAGATGCATCTCAAGCACCATCTTCACGAAGCCTTTCCTGCTCCCCTCAAGTGTTAGTGCCCTTTGAATTTAACAACTTCCTATATATGGTATGTATTTCTTATATTTACCTTGTATGTAATACAAATATTCTTGTCATCTCCCATATTAGAATGTAGATTTCTTGCCAGTCAGGATTGTTTCATTTTTGTACTCCGATCCTAGGTGCTCAGCGTGTAGTAAGTGATTAATAGATACGTGTTGACTGATTGTTTGAATGGAAATAGGTCCTGGAAATTTACCAACCATCTTACCCCTAGGCATCAGGAAATTTTTTTTGATCCTTGGATGCAGAGCTCAACTAGACTGTTAACCTGCAATTGAGCCTTATAGTCAACTGAAACCCCAAGGCCTTTTTCACTTGAACTACTTTCAAGTTGAGCCTCTCTCATCCTGTAGCCACACAGTATTTTGTTTTGTTTTGTTTTTAAACCCTTGTACTTCGGTGTATTGTCTCATAGGTGGAAGATTGGTAAGGGTGGGCAATGGGGATCAAGTGACTTGCCCAGGGTCACACAGCTGGGAAGTGGCTGAGGCCGGGTTTGAACCTAGGACCTCCTGTCTCTAGGCCTGACTCTCACTCCACTGAGCTACCCAGCTGCCCGACACAGTGTTTTTAAACATATAAGTACATTATTTTTCATGTACACCTTAGCAGTGACTGATTTCGACCCAATGATTCTAGCCTATTGAAAAGCATTTGGAGTCTTTGTTCTGTCATCCTACCATCTACCCCTGCTATCTGCTAGTTTGGTTGGGCCAATCCATAGCCAAGTGAAATTCCAATAAAACCTCCATCTCAGTGGCATTGACTCATTTCTCACTTTGTATGTAATTGCTTACTCTACTACGCATAGCTGTACATGGTAGTCCACATTTTCCATCAAAATATTAGCTCTCCTTTTACCAAAATACATTTTTATTATATTTATCATGTTGCCCCATGCAACTTTCTAAGTCTGACCAATACTGACCAGTTAGTTTGTATCCGTGTAGATAGAAGGGGTTCCCACACTGATAGAATTGCAGGTCCTTAATATACTCTCATATCTACCAAGTATTACAAGCAAGACCACATGAATTCATAAAAAGAAATTGGTAGCATGCCATCCTTTTTGCTTATCTAAAGATTGTTTATCTAGTTATTCTTTGAAGATTTTGGAAAAATTAACCCATAAAGTATTCTTGAACATGTAATTCTTGGATGACTTGACATTTCTTTCTCTGAAACTGGTCAAAGTTATTCTTTGTCATGTCCTTTTAAGAAAATTTATATTTTTTGCAAACAGTCTTCTTTTTTCATTAAAGTTCTCAGATTTCTTAGCATATAGCTTGCATGTAATATATTCCCTGCTGGCTTTTTAAACTTCATTTGTTGTTCTTATGTTTTCTTCTCTTATATTTGCAATTTTGGACATTTGTATTTTCTTTCCCCGCTTTTTAAAATTTGTTAGTAGTTTGTCAGTTTTATTGGTGGTGTTTTTAAAATCCAGCTCTCAAATTAATTCATTGAATTAACATAATTCAATAAGAGTTTTTTCATTTCCTAATTCATTTGCTTTTGTCTCTTTCTCCACTTCCCTTTGTACAATTACTACTTGGTTCTTTTTCAGATTTCCTTAGAAACTGATTTAGTTTCATGTCTATTTTTTTCTCATTAATTATGCTGTATGTCAGTTTTGATAAGTACTGCATCAGGGTTGTCATTTAAATAGAACTATTCAGGCTTAAAACTACTAAGACTTTTGGGACACCCTATATTATATTACAATTTTTCTAATTTCTCCTCCAATCTCATAATTGTATCATTGTTTCCATGTAACTTAAATTTTTTTTACGTGACTCAGCAAGCATTTATCGTGTCTGCTGTGTGCTAGGCCTGGCAGTATTAAACAGAAATGAAATAGCCCCTGCCTCCAAGAATCTCATTTAGGAGGTAGAGAGAGCAATAGGCATACAGATAAACAAAAATAAAGTTATCTGACCAGAGAAATGTAGACAATTTGGGGAGTGAGGGATGACCACATATAGCAGTTGAGCTAAGTCTTAAATGAAGTTGAAAATTAGAGCTACCTAGGCTGGGGGGATAGCTTCCTTCATGAAATATTCATTTATTAGGCACATCCTGTGCACCAGACATAGCCTAAGTGCCAGGTTATTATCATTTATTTCTAGGTTTATTGTGTTATGATTTGAAAACACAGAAATGAGATCAGAACCTACGTCTTAATGACTCCAAAGCTAGCTCTGATGGTAGGTATCACTTGGAATTTTTGCTATATCTCTATTGTTATTTCCCCCTTTTTGAGTGGCTATTTATTGTCAGATAAAAAAGCAGACCATTTAAAAATATACTTAGTCACAATTTTTCACTTTTTCCCTAATTATAAAATGTCTCTCAAATTCTAACTTCTTTGTATTTTTAAAAAACTTGTATGCTTTGCTTTGTAGTCTTAATCACAGATAATGACAGGCTTCTAAGTACTATAACAGACATATGGGAGAAGGAGGGAGAATTTAGCTAAATCAGCCCCTAACATCAAAGAGTTTATAGATTAATATAAGATTAGGGAGAAGGTACCAAATCGTTTTTGTTTTAAGAGAGGGTTTGTTTGGAAGTGAGGCAGGAATGGCAGGGCTATATGTAGCAAAATTTCTGTGGTATAACTATATATCAGTAAAACCTGAATCCCTGATTCATTTTTTTTTCATTTATGTTAAGCAGATAAAGAGAGAACAAGAATCTTCTTTAATTTCTTTGATGTGCTTTGTTATCCAGCTTATTTGTCTTTTCATATTTCTTCCAGTCCTAATTTAGTGTAGACCTTATTAGTTTCATTCTTTAAAACAATTTTAATATTTTTTGACTTGTTCATTATCCATTGTGTTAGTTTTGTTCTTTCTCTTCAATTCTGTGGATTTCATTGTTGTTTAATGTATTACGAGGCAGAGGACCCATGTAATCAGCATGATATGTGGAAAAGTCACAGGACTTAAGGTCCAGAGGCCTTGGTTCAAGCCCTGATTACTAGGCTTACCAACTGTGTGCTCAGAAAAATGAGAAAGTTGGACTAATTGAACTTTCAAGTTCCTTTAAGTTCTCACAGCCCATGAATCTGAAGAATCCATTTTTACTCTATGATTTTTTTAGAAGTCCTAAGGGTAATTCTATAATCACCTCAGACAGTTTGTCTGAGTAATTTTATTACTTTATCTGAACCTGGCAAACTCAGTGAGTATGACTACCTGTGAACTTACCATCTCTGCATCTTATCTTGAAATTAGAGTCCTTGTTAAAACATGTTTTATTCCATCCTTCCCAGTCCAAGATTATTCTCTAGTAGAGAAAACAGAAGAGAAATTAAAGTCAGGTAGTTCTGCTCTCTCTGTTGTCTGATGTCTACCTCTACCCTTCTTTGATTCTCCTCTTTTCTCTAATATAGCAATGCCAGCTGAGCAAAAACACTGGCAGGCCCCACCAGACTAGAAAGATCTCAAGGACAGGCCCAGCTAAAGACTAGGTATGGATTTCTTTTTACCTGAAGACCAGGCTGGTTTGGAGAGGCTAATCACAAGGTTGGCCAGAGGGTGATGAATTCTTTGACTAACCCATGAAAATCCTTTATTCAAGGGGTGAAAAAGTCTTTGTTAGTGAAAAGAACCAGCCACCCTAGGGGAATCCTAGATTCTTGAAGTATCCAAGAGTCTACTTTGAGTAGAGTGAGAACATTCAGTAGATTCCTGGTCAGTTAAAATCCCCTCACAGTAGTATGATCCCACTGTGCCAATGTCATCGCTTTCTCCTTTGGCTGAGAAGGCCTTTAATTTACCTCCACCATAACTTGACTTCTTTTTCACTTTCCATCAATCCAACCAAACCCACATGTTCTCTCCACATGCTTCCTATTCAAGTATCTCCTCCCATGCATATGTTCTTAATGTGCAATATTACTCTCCTGCCCCTTTCGCTACTCCAGCTCCTTGTAGGAGGCATATGAGTTGATAACCATAAGTTAGACAGAAGTCATATCCTTTCAGATGTGTCTCTGTAATACCAAGAAAGTCAGTTTTACTGCAGTGCTTTAAGATTTTGCTTATTATCCACACCATGCATTTATAGGTTAATATCTGAGGCTACAATTTTTTTTAAAAATAAGTATCCTTGAGTATTGTCTCCAGAGATCAGTATACTTGTCTCATTACATCTCCCCTTGACGTGCCTGCTACTCTATCATCTTATCTGGAGTGCTGAATATATAGAAGCAGTTTTAAACTCTCAGTCAAGGCAGGATCTATACCCCACCCTTTCAGCCCCTAAAATGTAGTTGTTTGCATACTACCTTGAATCAATGGAATTCATTTCTTTTGCATGTTTAGTCAGAATCATTGAATGAAAGAACTGAAGGGGAATTGCTACTCAGTGGGTAGACAGAGGCCCAGCTCTCCTTTTCCTACCTTAGATGGAAGTGGGCATAGTAGTCAGTCAGGTGCAGGATTACTTATTCATGGCACAGAGTTCATGGAACTTGGTGGAGAAAGCACAGCCTCTACAGGCTTTGATCCAGTGGGAGATGACCTTGATTATGTATCTTCCTGATTTGTAATAGGGTTCGTTGTCATTGTTTCAAACTTAGACATGAAGGTTTTAATAGGTGTGCGTGCGTGCGTGCGTGCGTGCGTGTGACAGAAAGAGAGAGCCAGAGAATGTGTATATTTGCCTTGGAAAAGGGAGAGTGCCAGAAAAGCCTTATTTCATGCATAAAGAGTTTAAGCTTATAGATTTTTTAGTTCCTGTTCTCATGCATGTATAATTTCAATGGATATATTTGTTTTGGGGTCTCTTATGAAATGAGTCCTTGATTCCATTTCAAAATTATCAAGAATCTTATTTTGTGAATGTGCTAATTTGATGATCCATTTTTCCTAATTAGGCAGCAGATGGATTTCTCTTTGTCGTCGGATGTGACAGAGGAAAGATACTATTTGTTTCAGAATCCGTCTTTAAAATCCTCAACTATAGCCAGGTATTGTTCATATTCTTGTTGATGATGGGCAAACTTTCTAGTCTTCATAAATGTGGTGAGATACCCTACAATGTTTAGCTCTTTGCCACAATAATTGTAGTATACAAGCTACATACATAATGCTTTGACTTCTTACTGATATCTTTCCTCTGCAAATTACAGCGTCTCTAAGGGTAAGTTAATTAAGCCTGGGGTTCTGTGAAAGTGTATTTTTCCAAGGGAATGTGTGATTCTTCTTATTAAGGAATCATTTTCTTTTATACTACTATAAAATAAACATACCACAATTCTATGTTAATGATAAGGAAGCATAAAGGTGGTGGGGGGGGGAAGTACTGAATATGAAAATCACAGGACACATATAAACATGTATGAACAGCATGATATAAATGAATGAATGGGGAATAGAGCATAGGATACTGAGAGGTGTAGCCTTGGATCTGCTAATTACTACTTGTGTGACCTTGGGGAAATCGTTTAATCCATGGAAGTGCCTTCACATGCTATATATAGCATAGTAGCTCCACAATAGTTCTGAGATGAGTAGAGTTTAGTATATTACAGTTCTTTGTGGTGGTGGTTGTGTCATTTTTCAGTTGTACCTGACTCTTTGTGAGCCCATTTGGGGTTTTCTTGGCAAAGATGCTGGAGTGGTTCACCTTGTTCTTCTCCAGCTTATTTTATAGATGAGTAAACTGAGGCAAACAGAGTTAAGTGACTTGCTCAGGGTCACATAGCTAGGGTCTGAGGCTGGATTTGAACTCAGGAAGATGCATCTAACTGATTTAGAGCCCAGTGTTCTATCCACTGCTCCACCTATTGGCCCCTAACAATTCTAACCACAACAGTACCTTAAGGAGAAAGATGTGGAGAGATCACATAACTTCCCTAATGTCACATATGTAGTGAATGCTGAAGCTAGGTCTAGGGAGGAAATGACAGAAATGAAAAGGAAGTATGTGCCTCACAGGGCGCTCCAGGAGAGCTCTTCTCCAGCTCTTCACCTTGACACGAAGGTGATCTTGAACTTTGGAACCCATACCAGCAAATTTTGAGGTTTGGCAAGTACTACCAGGCTGGAAGATTCAAGTACAGGCTCAGTGATGAACCGTGTGTGTCTGTTGAGAAAAGACTAGTTTACATAAGCTCAGAAAATCAACTGAAGACTTTTTAATTTGGGGGGAGGTGGGACAAGAACTCCTCATGAATGGGTTGTGATCTGCATTGCTAGAAGAAATACCTATGCCAGTGAAGTCATGGGTCTTTGGAAGTAATAAGAAGGAATTTGGAATAAATTACATTACTCTGCCTCAGAGTAATATTGTAAGGGTACTATCATCCCATTCAGGATTTTTATGATTTATTTTTTGATTCTTTTATTTTAAGTATCATATAATAGCTGTTCACGTCATTCTCCTAATTCAGAAGCCTTCTGTGAGTCCCTGTTGCCTCTATGATAAAAATGCAAATTCATCAACCTGGTGTTTAAGAACCTCCACCATCTGGTTCCCACCTGCCTTTCTAGCTTCCCTTCACATCCTTGTCTTACGTAGGCGCTGCATTCCAAGCCCAGCTGCACTCCCAGCTAGGCCTTGAACTGGATATTCCATCTCCCTCCAGAGCTTTGCCTTTCAAAATTCTTAACCATGACAATGACTTGCAGTGGTATGGCTCTTTAACTTTGCAAAGAGTTTTCCTTATAAAAAACTTGGCAAGATAATAATTATTATTATTGTCATCCCCATTTTCAGATGGAGAAACTGAAGCTTTTGGGAGATGAAGTGATTTGTCTTTCATTAGTAAATACTGGAACACTTCCAATCCCGGTCTCCTTCCAAATATAACCCTCCGTCGTCCACTATGTCACACTACCTATCCTCAGTGAAGTTTTCCATGATCTCCTTACTAGTGATTACTCCCTTAATTTAATAAGATATTCATTTACCTTTGTAGATGGTGCATCTCTTAGTAGAATGGAGATTTCTTGAGGGCAGGGACAGTTTTGGTTTTGTCTTTATCTCTTCAGTGCCTAGAGCAGTGCTTTGTATATAGTGAGTGCTCAATAAATGTTTGTTGAATCGAATATAATGGTTTCTAACTGGAAAGCACAGGGCATTTACTCCTTATAACAACCCTGGGAGATTATGAGGTACAAATATCATTTCCATTTAATGGATGAGAAAACTGCAGTTTAGAGCAAGTGGGTGATTTTTTTCCCCAAGTCACCCTGCTCATAAGTGGTGGAGCCAAATCCATGTCTGCATTTTTTCCCCACAGTATTTTATTGGCTTGATACAAAGAGATACTATCGATTCTGAGTAGATGCATAACTGGAAAGTTCTGAAAGTTCTCATGTTTGGGGGCAGCTGGGCGGCTCAGTGGATTGAGAGCCAGACCTAGAGACAGGAGGTCCTAGGTTCAAATCTGGCCTCAGACACTTCCCAGCTGTGTGACCCTGGGCAAGTCACTTGACCCTCATATTGCCCACCCTTACCACTCTTCTGCCTTGGAGCCAATATACAGTATTGACTCCAAGATGGAAGGTAAGGGTTTAAAAATTAAAAAAAAAAAAAAAAAGAACTCATGTTTAAACTATAAGACATAATGTACAGACTTAGTAGCATTTATGTGATGATTTCTATTCAAGGTGCTATTTATATTTAACATCAGATTTTAATATGTCATATCTACAGAATGATCTAATTGGTCAGAGTTTATTTGACTACCTACATCCTAAAGATATTGCCAAAGTTAAGGAACAACTGTCTTCTTCAGATACTGCTCCAAGAGAAAGATTAATAGATGCAAAAAGTGAGTAATACTATTTTTGTTATTTTATTCTGTGCTTTCAGCAGTCTGTGTTTTCATTGGAGTGGGTAGTTCTCCATTGGAGTAGGTTGCAATCTCTTTATGCCTTAGTAGAAGGATGAGTTGGTGTTATAAGTATTATCGTTCCCATTTTATGAGTAGATGGTATAAGTATTATCGTTCCCATTTTATAGACTAGGAAATGGGTAGTCAGAGAGTTTGAATGGCTAACTCAGGATCACACAGCTAGGAGGTGCTGGTACCGAGACAAGGCTGAGCCCAGGCTTTGGATTCAAAAGGGCCTCAAATAATGATTCATTCACTTCCATAGCAGAGAATAAAAAAGGCATATTCTTCCTAGAATTCCTCCATTTCCTTTAAACAAAGTCAGTATTTACCTGGATATTTCATGACTTAGTTGTGATTATGAGCACAGGGGAGGGCAGTGAAGGCCATTTTGAAAAATGTGGTTCAGGAGGAAGGTTTCAGAAGTCTTACAACTAGATATTGTACTCTCTTCATTTAGAGGGCTGGAAGCTTCTGGATTGGTAAACACTGACTAGCTTTAAAAAATTGATGTCTTTGGTTTATGTAACTTATTTTGCCAGTGTCTCTTCCTTCCACTCCCTGCCCACTCCTCTTAGAGCCATCATCCCTTATAAGAAATAATTTTAAAAAGAGTAAAAAAAACTATCTTGATGGGAGAGAAAAAAACATGAATCATGTAACCAAAGAAAATTTTTCTTAATTAAATAAAATCTTTAAAAAATTTTTTAAATAAATAAAACTGTCTTTAAAAATGAATTGCTGGTAGATATGATAGTCATTTTAGGATCTGTTGCCTGTGTGTGGTCACATCATCCACTGATTTGAACAGAGGTCAAAATCAATCTCAAATAGAAGAAAAGAATATGAGAAGACAATGGATTGTAATTTTACATCTGCTCCCATTTGGCCTTCTTAATCTATTGTCTACTCTGAAAAATGGGAAGTGGGCAAAATTAGATATCATCTCTATTACTGTTTCTTAGTTCTATTTAATCAATGGAAAACAGTTCCTCTAATGAAAAGGCCAAGAGTCTGGAAGCAGCCTCAGCCAACAAACACTTGATCTTCTTGTCAAGCAAAGTGCCTGGCAGCCAAAGCCAAAACCAGTTTAGAGTACAAGTTTATTTTTAAAATATTATGGAGTAGAATAGTAGATCATGAGCTGTGAGATTTCAAAAAGCAATCAAAGGGAAAATGAGCTGACAGGAACAGTGTCATGAGACTCATCCAAGTCATATCAGCCTGAAAAGATTTTTAGATGAAAATGAAGGAGAGCAACAAATAGAGAGCTAGGAAAGCAGTTGAATCCTCACAACATACATACATAAGAAATCCATATCAGAAATAAACCATTTTTAAGGCACCCAAGAATCTGCGTAAGACATCCCAAAGAGATGAAATTCCCTCAAAAATGGAAAATATCTGATAAAAATACCCCCAAAAAAGTGGTGAAGACATCAACTACAAACCATATATGCCTATACTTTTTTATCTCTATAAAGTCTTTGAGTAATGAAACGAGAAACTGAGTAATAATCTGTATAGTTTAAGGATATCCTTATTGAAAATAAGAGAATGGAAAAGTCTGGCTTTTGGCAGATAATTTTTTGGAAAAATTTGCTGAGACCTTTTGCTTTTACGTTGATCACTTTTGAAAATATGTTTCACACTCACATACTTTGTTACAACAACAACAACCAAAAAAAAAAAAAAAAACGGAAACAAAAATAGTGATAAGGTATTAATACAGTGATTAATACAGATGAGTGACCTCATCTGAAAACATAAGATTCTTGGTGATAGTTTTGGGTTGTTTTTTTTTTTAATGGACCACCTCTTTATGTTTGCAAATTCCATAGCAGCTATTTTTGTTTTCCTTTTCGAAAACAAGTTGGAAGATCATTTCTTGGTTGAAAAAAATAAAAATTAAAAAGGTTTTGAGTAATATTGCCTTCATGCCATTGACTGTTCCTATCCCCTCAACAAATAGCAGCAGTCTTTTGGTTTGCGATTTTAGTTTTTTGCTTACCTCCACCATGTAAAAGAGCCCTTTTTGGTAAAGGGCTTGGTAACTGATAAAGAAGTCATGATATGACCTCAAACACTTCCTAGCTATGTGACCCTTACCACTCTTCTGCCTTGGAACTGATACTTAGGATCAAGTCTAAGGCCGAAGGTAAGAGTTTTTTTGGTTTTATTTTAAAGGAGGAGACATAGTGGTTTTTATACTTTATTAATACTTTGGTGTATTAAGTCAGTTATTTTGTGCCACCCCACTCCAACCCCTTCTGGATACTGAGTATTAATGATTAATCTCTTCTTTAACTTCACATACAAATTCTTTGAGCAGGTTAAATGATTTTGGCCATGTGCTTTAAATTTTAGAGTGAAAGCAACTGCATTTTATTTTACTTTTTGCATAGTAGGGAAAATTTTTCCAAAGATTTTTGAGAAAAGAAAAATGAAAAGTTAACTTTGCTTTATTTTTTTATTCTGACTTTGAGTTAGTTATATGTGCTAAAAACTCAAAAGGTCACATAAAATAGAATTAATTGACATGACAGATTATGAAGAGAATAATAAAACAATCTCACCATCTTATGTAGGTGTTAAAATTAATGGTTTGACTAAATATAAGAGAATGTGGTTGCAAGTCAAAATGACTTTTAGCAGTTTATTTACAAAATAGGAGAAAGTGAAAATGTGAAATGTGAAAGAGCGCTAGCTTATCACCCTAAATGTTTCTCTGGTGCCTGGCTAAACTCAGGCAGGGCTCATTAACCCTCCACCGGAGGGCCGTTTAGCCAGAGGACCCAGTGATGAATAACCACATGGCCTCCTCCAGAAATTAATCTCTCCCAGAAGCCAGGAAAGGAATCAGCTTTTCACTCACCCACTTTGTAGTCCAAAGGGGAAGAGCCAAGAGCAGTCTTACTAAATGCTAGAGTTTCAGGTCCACACTAAAGAAGGTCCTCCACCAGCCTCCAATGCCTCAAGAAAAGCTCAAAGACCTCCTAACAGGAAGTTTCAGCCTTTTTTAAAGACCTTTCTTAACGTCACTTCCTGTCCCTTCCTCCACTTTACAGGGACCAATTGCAGTCCTTAAATTTGCTTAGCACTGCCCAGGGGGCAGTCAGTGACTTCTGGAGATGTAAGCCACTTTAGTGGGTGGTTTGTGGACCTTCCCTACTTAACACTAAGTAGGGGTGTCTTCACTTTTTGTTGATCAAATTTCCAAGTAAGAAGGGGAGAGTTAATCCCAGCTTCACACTTATAAGGTGTTTTAAATACTCAAAAAAAAAGTTATATTTCCCAAATAGTTTCCCTGTGATTTCCACATTTTTAAATTTCCACATCATCCTTGTCCCCCAGATTTAGAATGTACTGTCTTTGTTATTGCTTTCTTGCTTGCCTGCAGATCCATTCATGTTCTAAGTCCTAGGGATTCTTCCTCTGCAGTATTTTTGATTTTCAGTCCTTCCTCGCCTTTATCATTGGCACAGTCCTGGCTCAGGCCTTTAGCACCTCAGACCTGAACGACTGAAGTAGCCTCCCACCTGATTAACAGGCACCTTGTCTTTTCTTTACTCCCATCCATCAAGCAAACTGTTGACAATCTTCTTAATTTGTGTTGTTGAAATGTTTTTTACACTGAATCAATTAGGTCTCAAAATATGGTTTCCCCATTGCTTGTATGATAAAATCCAGCTCCTTTTCTGCTCTTCTCTCTTACCATTTCTGTCAATTTTAGCCCATTATCCTCTGAATAGTCTTTATGCTTCTACACATTTGGTCTTTTTCTTATGCTTTTGCCTCCCTCTTAGAGCACCTTCCTCTCTCCCCTTCTGGACCAACCTATTTGTCCAAACTATAAAATTTCCTAGAGAATGTCTAGCTTGACATTCTATAGCACAGAAAATTGAGGATCAGAGAGGAAAAGAAAATTGTTCTAGGTCACACAGCTAGTGAGTGGCAGAGCTGGTCCTAGAGCTTAGCTGGGTTTTTTGATTTCCAGGCCCAGTTACTTTTTACTGCCTCAGAATTAAGCTTTCTGTCAATGTTTATCTCCTCACCATCCCCACCCCTGGGAAGTGGCCTTTCCTTCTGAATGGCACCTACTGACTCTAGTAGTAAGTTGGCTGTTATGTTCCCTTCTATTAGCTGAGTCAGCATACAGGTATTCTGGACCTACTGTGTGCCAGGCACCGTGCTAAGCCCTGGGGATACAGAGAAAGGCAAAAACAGCCCCTGCCCTCAAACAGCTCGAGCTGATAGGGAAGACAAGAGATGATAGACAAAGGATCAGTTAGAGATCATCTCAGAGGGAAGACCTTGACTTCAGGAACTTCTTCCAGCAGAGGAGGAAGTCATTAGCAATTCTTTTTTTGTGTGTGTGTGTCATTGTCGTTTCTGAGATGTAAGCCCCTTAAGAGCAGAAAGTTGTATGCATTTTATTTCTTTGTATTATCCATATTTCTGGGTATTATGTTAAACAAGAATAAAATTTATTTTTAAAAAGTTAATATTAGTGTTTTTTTCTCAAGTTTTAGCAGTAGGAAAGGATAATAATGTTTTCATTTTCAGAAAAGTATGTGTTTGCTCAAAGTTATTTATTCAGTCAATCAACAAGCATTTAGTAAGTACACACAATGTGTCAAGCACTGACTGTGCTAAGTACTGAAGATACAAAAGTAAATGTGAAGCACTCCCTGCTTTCAGATAGCTTATAGGAAAAGATGACATGCTTGTGCCTATGTGTGTGATGTACAAGGTGGCACTTGAACTGAGTCTGGAAACTGGGTATTTTAAGAGGCCACGGTGAGAATGGACTGTGGTACCCACCAGAGGATGGTCAGGACAAATCACAGCTATGAGAAACAATACCAGCTAGAGGCCAGCTTGACCAGTGTAGAGTATGTAAAGGAAGAAGTCTTGTCAGGCAGTCCATGAGCATTCTTTATGTGCCTGGCCCTGTGCTGAGTGCTGAGGACACAGGGAAAGTGCAGACCATCCCTGCTCCCAGGAGCTCAGACTGGGTGACTAAAGAGGAGTAATGGAACAGAGCAGGCTGGAAGGATAGTTTCGAAGACAGTTTGTGAAGTACTTTAAAAGCCAAATGTAGATGGGCGTATTTTATTTCAGAAGTAATAAGAAGCCACTAGAATTTATTGAGTAGTAGACCGGCATGAGTAGATCTGTGTTTTAGGAAAGATTAGAGTGAGGAAAGAACGAAGGCAGCTTCAGCTAGGCAGATGAGGGGCCTATAGAAAGACGGGACAGATTGAGGGCTTTGGTGGGGGCAGGGGGCATCCCAAAGCCCTCATTCCAGGAGACGGAACTTTGTGCTTGAGGAAAGGCAGAGCAGTACAGCTGGAGTGATGTGTGGGAAGATGGGAAAGACAGGAAAAAGCCTGCTCTGGAAGAGTTTTGAACACCAAAATCAGATGTCCACATTTTTTTGTATTAGATCCAAGGTCATTCTTAGGTAATAATGGAAGTTAATGGAGGAGGAGAGTGGTGTGGCCTTTAGGAAAACCACTTTGGTCACTGAATGGAAAATGGATCAGGGTTAGGGAGAGAGAGACTGGAGGCAGCCAATCCAATTATTGCAATGGTCCATGTAAGAGGAGCTTTTAGGACTTAAACTAGGGGCATAGCTGGGAGAGTAGAAAGATCTCACCAAAGTCATTAAACCTGTAAGAACCAACAAGTCACCAAGTAAAAGCAGAGAGAGAAGAGAACGGGCCTAGGATAGCCCTGGGACGTGCCCGCAGTTGGGGGCTGTGATGGGGAGGGTGATCCCAGGCCCAAGATGGCCCGGAGGGGGAGAAGCCTCCAAAGAATTAACAGGGAGGTCCTCTTAGGCCAAGAGAGATGAGGATCAAGAAAAGGCAGTGAGATGTGGCAGGTCAGAGATCATTGGTCATTCTGGCGAGGGCCGTTTCCCTTGAGTGGTGAGGCTGGAAGCCGGCCCGCACAGTGAGAAGGAAGCAGGCAGAGGGGCTTCTGGGCAACTTTTAAGAGAGCTGGTGCTCACCTCAGTGTCTCGGCACCTGTTAGCTTCTGCTTGGTTTCCAGACCACAGTTTGTGGAGTGGATAAGAGGGCCTGAAGGCCCCTCCCGTGGCAGAGATTCTCTGATTCTGTAAATGCTTATGGTAGTTAAATTCTTATGTATTCCTTTCCAGCTGGACTTCCAGTTAAAACAGATATAACCCCCGGGCCATCAAGACTATGTTCTGGAGCCAGACGGTCATTCTTCTGTAGGATGAAATGTAATAGGCCTTCAGTTAAAGTTGAAGAGAAAGATTTCCCCTCAACTTGTTCAAAGAAAAAAGGTACCATTTGATCAGCTTTTCAGAAATGGTAAACAGGGATGTGGGTGTTAAACATGGAAACCCTTTCTAGAATATGAAGCTTTCTAGTCATTCCTTCCCAGGAGAACTTCCTTTAAGGGGTCAGGGATAATCAGCCAGATGAGTAGATCTAGGAAGGTGGCTGCCGCTCCTCTGCTTTTCTTGTGACTCATGGGCACTTCGTGTAGCCAGCTGGGCAGGTGGGGTGAGTGGGTAGGGAACATGGAGATGGCCCCTAACTGCAGGCGGAGCCCCAGCCTCATAAGCATTAAAATGGAGCACCCAAGAAAGGAAGCAGGCTCCACTAGTTTCAGAGCACTTTTCACAAAAAACAAAGCCAATCTTTTTTTGTCCTTCTTCAAGTCTTCTTGCAGGTAGGAATGTCCCCTATTTGTAACAGGGAAAAGGAGTCAGAACTGGAAGTAGGAACAGAACCATTGAACACTTAGGCTTAGGCCAGCACAAGAGAAAAGGAAGTGCTTTTACTTGCTGGTTTTTCCTCTTTGGCTGTGTCCTAAGGAGTTTCTCCAGTCATAGAAGCAGCCTCCCTGTGTCTAAGGGCATCCCTACCACTCTCCTTCCCCAAGTGCCTCAAGGATGACTGCTCTAGGTGATCTCTGGGCCCCAAAGGCTATATTGACACCAACTGTGGTCTTTGTTCTCTAGCAGACCGAAAAAGCTTCTGTACCATCCACAGCACAGGATATTTAAAAAGCTGGCCACCCACAAAAATGGGCCTGGATGAGGACAATGAACCAGACAACGAAGGCTGTAATCTCAGCTGCCTCGTAGCAATTGGACGGCTACATTCTCATGTTGTTCCACAGCCAGTGAATGGGGAAATCAGGGTGAAGTCTACAGAATATGTTTCTCGCCATGCAATTGATGGGAAATTTGTTTTTGTGGACCAGAGGTAAGAGCCTTCTTGTCACTCTGAAGTAAAAATGGTGACAGAAACATGAAGTTGGTAAAACAGCTAATGCAACCATTTGACATTTTTTTTGGCATGAAGAAAATTAGGAAAAAATATTTCTGCCGATGATACTCATCAGTGGAGTCGTTAGAAACACCAATTATGAGATATTTGCTCTGTGTCATTCATGAACAATTGCAGGCATGTTTATAATGATTGCAGTTAAATGTGGCTTCCATTGTGACTTCTAGCATAATCCAGCAACTGAGAGCCTTAGGCTCTGCATCCTCAAGATTCCCTCGGCTGCTTCTGCTTTGCTTCCATCACTCCTCACCTTGTAGTTTATTTCTCTGAGTAGGTTTTTCCCTTCATATATATGGTAAGCACTTTGAGGACAGAAACTAGCTTATTTCTGTGTCTCAGTTTCTCTCATTTCTAGTACATATATATATACTTAACAAATGTCATATTGAATTGAACATGAGCTAGAGAGGCCCACAGAGATTCATTCACTTCAAGCCTTTTACAGAGCAGAAAACTGAGAACTTAATAGGGGACGTGACCTGCCCAAGACCATTCAGAAAGTTAAGGACAGACCCAGGGCCCTGACATTCAGCTCAGGCCTTTTTCTCCTGAAGTCTAAACTGTCCTGGCCCCCTCCCCTTCCTAATCTTGGTTAGTCAGAGGCCAAGCCTGGCCTGTAACACCTAGAATTCTTGAATTTCCATCAAGTGTTTTTCCCCACCCCTACTTATTCTTATAAAAGCGTTCACCTGCACATGATGTGTTGACCACTAAAGACAAGTATTAGATGTGTAAGATATAAAATGGATATATATAAAATATCAGGGTTTTATTGATAGCCATATTGATAATTAAAGCCATGTGCCTGATAAGAGCTCGTTCAAATGCCACACCATACCTTCCCACCTGGCTGCTTCAGTAGGAAAGAGGAAGTACCAGTCCTGTCCTGACTCTTTATACCTTTGTTTACATAACTACACTTCCTGCCCACCTGTATTATGCAAGAGGAATCATGGGAAATGTAGTTTGTAAGATCTAAATGTCCACAGGAAGTTTAGATCAGGGGCCTCAAGATCAGTTCAAGGACTCCCAAATTTCCAATATCACAGATGTGATTTGCATGATTGATGTTCAATTTCAATGTTATAAATGGCCTAATAATATTGACTCTTTGGATCAATATTTGGACTTTATGAAGTCCTATGTTCTAGCTCATATGAACACTCATATTGTAATACTCTTTTAAAACTATTTTACAGCCTTTTTTCTTGTGTTCATGTGTCCTTTGAGAGAGACTTGCTTTTAAAATCTTTGATTAACTTCATAGAGCTAAAGAAAATGTTTCTGTATGAAGCTAGTTGGGGACAATCTGCGTGGCCCTCGTTTCTGCCACTTAGCCTGGGTTCTCATTCACTTTTCCTGGGCCTGCTCTTGCACGGCGAGGCCCTGGGCAGAGAGATGCCTCAGCCTCTGGACTCACTTTGCCTTTTTCCAAATGTCGCTTTTAGGGCAACAGCAATTCTGGCGTATTTACCCCAAGAACTTCTAGGCACTTCATGTTATGAATACTTTCACCAAGACGACATAGGACACCTTGCAGAATGTCACAGGCAAGGTAAGATCTCCAGTGGGGAAATCGGGGTCACACGAGCTCGGGATAAACAGGTGCTCAGCAGTCCGAGGTGTTCGCTTTGAGAAGCTCTGGCCACGGGCCGGGATCCGTAAGCAAAAAATAGTTGATTGTGTTGCCCTGCACTGGCACTCACGCAAGACCTGCGGGGATGCCAGCCTCCACGGAAGCCTTCTCTGGGGTTCTTGCATCCTGGGCCAAAAGAACATGGGCTCTGGGAGGTCCTAACAGACTGGAAAGGCTTAGGGTGCAAGTGTAGTGACTTAGATGGATAACGGTAAGAGGAGCTAGCCTCTCCGCAGCGCCCACACTTGTGAGGTGCCTCTGGGACCCTCCAGTGCCAGGCACTGCTATGCATTTTACAAGGGTTCTCTCACTGGGACCTCACAACAATGCTGGGAGGGAGCTGTTGTCATATCCCCATTTTATAGATAAGGAAACTGAAGCAGACAAAGGTGCATGACGTGCTCAGGGTCACACAGCTAGTAATTGTCTGGAACTACATTTGAACTTGGATCTTGCTGACTGCAGGTGGCCCTGTGCTAAGAACCAGCCCCCAGGCTCATAGGGCTAGGGTCGGCCGCCCAGTCCCAGGGAGCGATTAGGAGAAAAGACATTTCTTAGGCTTAAAGAACTCCAGGGTGTCCTTGGATGTTACCTGGGTCAGACCTGTTAGGAAGCAGCCTGTCCCGGGTCCCAGGCCCAGCCTCACAGGTGGTGCATGTGGTCCGGCCCCCCAGGCTGTCCCCTCCTCCCAAGCAGTGTCATCCCGCATGTGAAGCTTCTCCTGCCATGGCCAGAAACCCCATGCGACAAGGGTCCGGCACTCTTTATGGCCTTTTCTCTGTGCCAGGTCAAGCAGTCGTAGTATTCACATTCTCTTTACATTTTCAGTTTTACAGACGAGAGAAAAAATTACCACCAACTGCTATAAATTTAAAATCAAAGATGGATCTTTCATCACATTGAGGAGTCGCTGGTTCAGTTTCATGAACCCTTGGACAAAGGAGGTGGAATACATCGTCTCAACCAACACCGTCGTTTCGTAAGTTTAGCCATTTGGCCTGTTCTGTGCCCCAGAAGATGCCTTTGACTTGGCTTTGCTGTTGGGGTGGGTCAGAGCCACACAGAGGCCTTGGCCGGGTCTCCCTCTCCCCCTCCAGCCCAGCCTGCCCAACAGCAACGGGAATGAACCAAAGCATGAAGAGAAAAGGTTTTTTAGATTTTAACCTGGGACAGAGCTGTAGTTTTTATGAAAAATGGATTCATATTGACCTAGTAACTTTGGTGTGTTTGGCATGCTTCTAAGATCACTGGAGGTACAGCCTATGCAGAAGCACCATCTTGAAGATTTTAATATTGACTTTTTTTTTAACCCTTACCTTCCTTAGAATCAATACTGTGAATTGGCTCCAAGGCAGAAGAATGATAAGGGTAGGCAATGGGGGTCAAGTGACTTGGCCTGGCTCTCAATCCACTGAGCTACCCAGCTGCCCTCATCATTGACTTATACCAGTAGAGTAGAGCTCAGTGGGAGGCGCAAACAGAATAGTGAGTGCACCTTCCTGCGTCCTCTGCCATGACCCCGGGACCTGCCAGTATGACAGGAGGGAGCACTGCCAGTGCCCAGCACAGCCCCGGCTGGTGGACTAAGAAGGCCTGAGCAGCCCAGAGCCGCATTAGCCACCATCAAGGAAAATGGGCCTGTGAAGGCTGGAACAGCAGTCACAGAACCGAACATTAGGAAGGACGAGAGAAGCACCAGCCTAGCCTCGGCCGCATCCCTGACGAGTGATCCACCGGCTTGGGCTCACAGAGGTGGCAGGCAAAGAGTCCCCACTTTAGAGCAAGGACTAGCAGGGCTTTCTGATCTACGCTCCTCTCACCCCGTTTTATAGAAGAACCCCCAGAGACCATGAAAGGGAAGTCCAAAGGCTCCCCAGGATTTCTCTAGAGCTCTTTGCCTTGTACCCCCCAACTCTGATCCCTCTGCCCGGCCTCTAAGCCTCTCCTCTCTCTCCATTCACTCATCCTGACTGGCTGGTCAGAGGCCTTCCAAAATATGGTATGCCCAGGAGCAGGCACAGCGCTCCAGCCGCGTGCCCTGACTAGAGCGCGCCTGTACTAATCCACTCCATCCCTGGAGCTTCTTCCTGGGATCCCTGGCCTCAAGCTCTTCTTGCTGCACTTCTGAAATGCTTCAGGGCAGGACTTTACATTGATCCACATTAAAGGTCCCCTTAGCAGACTCCGCTCCAAGTCCCAGCACATCAAGAACTTTTTTAGAACCTGCCTCAGGCCAACTTGTTTGCTTATCTGTGAATGTCCTGAGCATGCAGATCACTGATAAAACATCTGGAGCTGAGGACAGAGCTGGTCCTGAGGACCTAACTCTTTGGACCTAACTCTTCAACCAGTTCTGATGAAGTGACGCTTGGCCATTTATTGCAGAACTCGAATCTGCATCCTGTCTGTAGGCCTGGTACAAAGACAAGCTTGAATCCAAGTAAAACTCTCTGGAGTGTGGCCTTGCGCACCCAAGTTAGTCTGGCATAGGGGTCGGCAACCTTTTTGGCCGTGAGAGCCATAAACGCCACAATTATAAAATGTAATTTCGTGAGAGCCGTACAGTGCTCACAGTGCGCGCTCCTGTAACAGTGCACGCTCCTGTAACAGCGCCTGAAAAAAAATGGACTTTATGGCTCCTGCTGAAAGAGCCATATCTGGCCCTCAAAAGAGCCATACATTGCCGACCCCTGGTCTGGCAGGACCTTGTCCCAAAGCCGTAATGGTTTGACATCACTGCAACCCTTTCTAGATGGTCAGTAATTAGCCCCTTGATAATGTTTTCTGTCTCTATCAGGAAAAACTGAAGTCAAACTCGCTCACCTGGTTTCCCCTTTGGGCCTTGGGACTCTCGTCCTTCTGTAGTCCTGTGGCCCCTCTGCCAGCCCCCAGACCTTTCAAAAATCACCGGAATGTGTCATCCAGGCCTGGGGACTTTCATTTCAGATTTTCATTCTTGAGCTTCTCATCCTGCTAAAATTGTAAACTATTAAACTTATCTTTTTTTATGGCCCCTTTGAAATATGGGTGCGTCTTAGACGTGGTCCCCAGGATTTCTTTTCTCCAGTACAAATTCTATGATGAAGTTCCTCTCATTTATACTTCCATAGCTACTTGTGGGTGAGAATCAAATCAGCAGTAACCCTTTCGTTTACTTCCTCTTCCTTTTAAAGTGAATTATTGGTGGGGCAGCTGGGTAGCTCAGTGGATTGAGAGCCGGGCCTAGAGACGGGAGGTCCTAGGTTCAAATCCGGCCTCAGACACTTCCTAGCTGTGTGACCCTGGGCAAGTCACTTGACCCCCATTGCCTACCCTTACCACTCTTCCACCTATAAGTCAATGCACAGAAGTTAAGGGTTTAAAATAAAAAAAAAAAAACATAATAATAATAAAGTGAATTATTGGTAAGGCAAGTCTATGATTAGTGATTTTGCTAAGGTGAAAGACAAAAGGTTCTAAGCAAGCATGACTCACTTTACCTTTTTGCTGGGATGTTCACAGAGCCAACGTACTAGAAAGCGGGGACTCAACTTTCCCACAGCTCACAGCTTCCCCCCACAGCATGGATAGCATACTGCCCCCTGGAGAAGGTAATTATATTCTTTGGGGGTATTGAGACTGACCTCACATCACATTCTCTATAGTAATAGGAAGGAGGGAGGGAGGGGGGCAGAGGACAGGGGGAGAGGGGGGGAGAGGGAAAGGGAAAGGAGACAGAGACAGAACCTAGATTTTCCTGTGGGTCCTAGAAGTTATTTTTTAAATAGTTCATTGATCCTGGAAATCTCACACACACACACACACAAGCTCTCGCTCTTTGTTCTCCATCACTTCCCGCAGTCCTTGAAGACTCTTTACAGCCATAGATGGGCCATGACCTGTGCCAGTGGAAGATGTAGCCACATCAGTGGAGCTGTAGAGCTTTGAAATCTCAAATAAAACAGACCATAGTACTGGTTCAGAGATGTTTGTTTAGAATGCCATAGAACTAGACAAGTTTAATTTGTTGAATTGTTATTCCAAGTGAAAATCTTTTCCCCCCTTTTCCCACTCCCTCCCTTTTCCTTTCCCTTCCATCTTTCTTTGTTATAGGTGGACAGAAGAGAAACCATCCTACTGTTCCTGGAATTCCAGGTGGAACAAGAGCTGGTGCAGGGAAAATCGGTCGAATGATTGCAGAAGAGATCATGGAGATACATAGGTAAGTGTGGCAGCCTACAACTTGCTTCCTTTACAATGAACCTGTTGAAGAAATTGGCTCTCGATACAGGGCTAAGTATGTGTCTGACTGTCCCTAAGAAAATTGCAACAGTCGAGTATCATAAAGAGTCCCCTGGAATGCCTCACACAGGCTCGAGGGTTTGGGCTCTTCCAGCCGAGTGCCTAATCGCATTCCACCCGACTTGGGGACTGTTTTGTCAGATGTACTGAGGGAAGGAAGGGGTGGTCCTTGTGACGGAACACCTCACAACATACTGTATTCCTTAATGGGAAGGGAACTTGGAATCCAGAATTCATGAAAATCACCCAGAATATCCAGGACCGCCATGAAGAAACTTATTAGGAGGGGCACATGATAGAAGGTGCTTTATGCAGACTTAAGGGATTCCCTAAATTTAAAACTTATGGACTAGCCTCATGAGATATTTAATCTCTGCTTCCATGGAAAAGGAATCTTCAGGAACTTGGGGGAATGGAAATGCTGTCAAATTTTCCTTATGTGGTAGAGGTTGGTGTCTAAATGTAAGAAACCTGCCTCTTGGGGCACTGAGAGGCAAGATGGTAGCCTGGCCTCCAATAAATAGCAGGGACTGAGAAAAATCCACCATGAGGCTTTAGCAGGATTCCCTGAAAAAACTGTACAGGCAGCTAGAGGAGGTGCCATCTCCAAAAAGGAACTGGCTTCCTTACCAATTTGTGCCCGAGTCCATTTCTGAAGTACAAAGACAACCCGACCCCAGCGCTCCCCAGGCTGTGCCCTGAGCTCTAGTAAACTCTGTCCCTCCTCGTTTTTATCTAGCCAATCCTTTTCAATACCTCAAACCTCAACTTAATTTCCAATCACATTTCATCGTCTCTTAGCTAATCCAGTCCAGGATGGCCCTGGTCATCTGGCCAAGGTCTGTTGTACGAAAGGCAGTCATTGAGACTTCGTGTCTGAAGGTCCTAGTGGAAGTAATATAAGAATGGGGGGGGGGGGGGGGGCGCCACAGGGTCGGAATCACGATGAACGTGAAATGGAACTTGGAGATCTTTGCAGATACACACAATTGAGTCATTTTTATGGAGGCCTCCTCAGACCCCCACCCTCTGGGGAAGGGTCAAGCCTGAATGGATAGTGTAGCTTTAGATCAGACAATAAACAAAATGACTGAATTCAGTGACTTACCTCTGGCTCTGGCTAAGAACATTATTGAAGCAAGGATAGGGGGAAATAATAACTTTAACCAGCCAACTCTCTGTGCATGTGCTGGTCATCTTGTCATTTCCACAGGGTTAAAATCAAACACCAAACCCAAGATATCTGTGAAACACCTTCTCCAACCAGGGTTCGCCCCCTTCTCTCCTTCCTTCCCAGCTCCCATTTGGCAAACCGTTGTGGAGGGGAATTAGGACAGCAAACCACATCGACACCATCTTGTGACTCAATTCTGCAGCGAGCTTAGGTCCCCTTCTATTCACCTTTGGTCTGACGCCAAATTCTAGCTTCTGAGAAAAGCTTATTCAATCATGGGAAGAGGGAGAAAACCTAATTGCATTGTTTGGACCTAAATCTGCGTGGCTGGGAAGCCGGACCACTTGGACCTGCTGTCCAGGGATCCCTCCCCAAGAACCCAGGCCATGTTGGCCAGAAACACAGGCAGATCCTATGACTAATGCAAGTTTTCTCATAATTGTCCACATCAAGCAACCCATCGTGTCTTCTCTGAAAACTAGCCCCATTTAACGGATCAGTTTCCATATTCCTTTGACTGTACCGAGTGGGCCACCCCTTTTCCTGATTCAAGGATTCCTGTCACTGTTCACTCTCCTCCTCCCCCCCAGCTTGGAAAGTCCCTCGTCTCTCTTCCAGATGACCTAATGTCCTATCATTTCCTTTTCCTTCATTGGTCTTATTTGAAGTGTTTTTTAACGTACAAAAGTCTGGCCCTAACCTGAGGAAGGGGCCTGGGCCCAGTTTGTTAGGCCGTTCATGCATGGCTTAATAGACCGTATGCTTAGAGTCCCCCCTGTGTCTCCTCAGTCATCTCATCTTTTGCTCATTCCACACGATGACTTCCCGCTCGTGTTCCCTTTCTGCGACAGGATTCGGGGGTCGTCCCCATCCAGCTGCGGCTCCAGCCCACTGAACATCACGAGCACGCCTCCCCCAGACGCCGCTTCCCCAGGAGGCAAGAAGGTAAGACCCGCCAGGGCTCTGCCCACTGGGCCCCCCCAGCCCTGAGGAAGAGCAGAAGCATTGGGCTGTGACGGAGGCCCCACGAGCGGCTTTCTGAGGGGGAGTCACAGCCACATACGTGGATGCAGGCACGATGCATGTTCATAGTGGTGTATGCAGGTCTACACCTGTGGTGCTATGGGGAGCTGGCTTTCTATTTAGAATGCTCGTTTCTCCTGACTTGGGATGGGGGACATTATTCTATTTCTAGCCATTGTCAACTGCTTAAAGACAGCTTAGCAGCCTCTGGCGCCCTCCCCGCCTCCCCCCAAGTTCTCTGCACCAGACTAGACACACCCCGTTCCTTCACCATGTCCAGGGCTGCTGGCTTAGAAGCCGACGTGAAGATGGTCCCCCCTGCTGTCTGTACGGCCATCTTCCCCGGCTTTGTACATTGTTTTCTGAGCATACAGCCATTCGTCGTCATCCGTTTGCATATTTGTCCAAGAAAAGGGTTCAAAAACAGGCCGAGTCAAGGTGGACTCAGTAAAACTAGCGCTCGCAGGGCATCGGGGGAGTCGGCAATCCACAGCCCAAGCCGGGCGCCCCATTTCTACCGGCACAGGCCGAGGCCTCATCCCAGATGAATCCACCACAGACGCAGCTTGCATTGAGTTAGGTAAGAGAGCCCAGAGCGAGCACAACTTCAGAGGCTGCCACGTCCCCGAATAGCTGGGAAAGCCCGTCTATACCCACCTGACAAGTGGTCGTCGGCCCTCTGTGCCAAGGGAGATCCGGCCACCTCTCAAGGCAGGCCATTCGGCCTCTCAGTAACTTAGACCTGCCCTTCCCAACGCCAGGTGCTGGGGCCAAGCAGGACAAGCTGGTCTTTCCAACCTGACAGCCCTCCTTCCTCTGCCCTCATAGACTCACATGGCATAGATGGGGGTCCCTGATCGTTCTGGCCACCTTCCTCTGGACATTTTCCTGAATGGAATCCTTCATATATTTTATCTGAGCGGAGCAATAGCCAAGGTTGTAGTTAGTTCATCTTGTCCAAGGTAGCCTGAATGCATCGGAGATTATTAGCATATTTGTGTTCTGTCCTTTTCAGCCAAAAACCTGTTCTTTCCCGGGAAAACAGAGCCAAAATAAGTATGGTACATATGTGCTTTCTCTTCTCTTCAGTGGGATTCCTTCTGCAATCTTCCCCTGCCTCCCCATAGAGCTTTGCAAAACCAAACACGACTCCACCTTTTGGATGGTGCTTAGTATTCTCTACAAGCCTCACTACATTCCGAACTTTAACATCTCTCTAACTACAGCCTTTACCATTTGGGGTAAAAAAAAAATACCACCCTGTTGATGGAAGCCCTTCTATACACATCATTTAAAAAACATAAGCTGTGGGGACAACTAGGCAGCTCAGTGGATTGAAAGTGAAGTCCAGAGATCCTGGCTCCTGGGTTCAAATTTGGCCTCAGACATTTCCTAACCCTGTAACCCTGGAGCACCTCGTCACTTAACCCACATTGCCTAAGCTGTCACAAACAAAAACAAAATCTGGTTAGTGAATACACTGCACATCAGTCTCCTCAGACAAATCCCAGTTTTCCTCATTTATTATTTCCCTTCATGTTTTTAGATAAATTTCATTCTTAAGACTTTTATCCCTTCTGGGCTGAATTTCTTTTAACAGTTTTAATCCACAGAATCCTTCCTACTCTTTCTCTGTGCCATTTCAAATGTGCACATCCCATTATGTCTGACTTTCCTATCACAAACTTGTAAAATGCAGTGGTCACTTCCTCCTAAGGCTGCCTTTATTTCCATTCCAGTGGCCAGTTCCCTTTTCTTTTAAAGGATGACATGAAGTCAATCAAGATGTCATTAGCAGCTCTGCTTTTGGCAAAAAGACTGTTCCAGGAGATGGCTAGATGGCCAAGTCCCCGGCACTCTTCTGCCTCTTCATCAGGCTTGTGATCTTTCTTCAAACTCCTCATACACGTCTTCTTTCTGTGCAGGGGATCTGTCGTATACAAAGACAAAATCCTTTGTGTTCGTCCCTCCACTGATCTTCACCAGGTATTCTCCGCCATGCTCTGGTTCTTACAGTGCAGCTTCCTCAACCGTAAAACACAGCTTCTCCATCTCCCATCTCTGCCACGTTATTGTTGGTCTTGAATGCATACCTTTCCGAACCTATATGGCAGTCCTGCCCTACTCAGTCTCAGGGATACTGTGAGGTCTAATTTTCAGTGTACAGCTTGCTTATTGCTTATATTTGGCGAATCTGTTTACAAACACTGGAAGCCATGGTTTTACAACTGGTGTCTTTCCTGAATTTTGCCTCCTGCAAAACTGTGCCCAAAGGACAAAAGAGATGGACAGATAATTTTCAGACAAAGAAATCAAAGCCATATATAAGGACATGAAAAAATTCTCTACATCACTACTAGAGAAGTGCAGGCCAAAACAATTTTGAGATATCTAATACCTGCCAGACATTGGCTAAAATAACAAATATTGTAAGAGATGTGGGAGAATGGGGACACAAAGATACTGTTGGTGGAGCTGTGAACTGATACCCAAATTTGCGTACTGCTGGGTCTGTTTCCCAAGGAGGTCAGGGAAAAAGGAAAAGAATGTCCCCAAATATTTATAGCAGCTCTCATATAGCAAAGAACTAGAAATTGAGGAGATGCCCATCAATTAGGGAATGGTGAAATATATTATGATTGTGATGGAATGCTACTGCACCATGAAAACTAGTGCAGGCTTGGTTTTTTGTAAACATGGAATAATGAAGAGTGAGATGAGTAGAACCAAGAGACCATCATACACAGCTACAGATTTTATACTTAAAAGAATAAATGGTGAATGTAACCTCCAGGGAATGAACTGAAAATAGATTTTTTTAAAATAGCCCACAACAATTAAGCCTTATGTTTTCATGAAACATTTCATCAGGTGAATTAAAATCTATTAAAAATAAAAATTCCCTTAAAAAAAAAAAGGAAAGAAAAGCAGCTGTTGTGTGCCTCCAGTGCTTTTATCTCTATTACATTTCTCATGGCTTAGCAGTTTTCATCCATTTCTATCTTTTCCATTTTCAAGCTCTTTTGATTAGATTTGCAAGATGTTGTGACAAATGCATTCCCAGCAGCCATTGATAGGTGTGCTCCATGTTTAGGAGTCTGTTAACACCGTATTTTAATGGGTTAGAAATCCAAATTCCAATCTTGCACTTCATTTTTTCAACCTCATTTCCTGAATCACTTTTTCTCATCTGAAGCCCTTCCTTGAGCAGACAGCAGTGAGAAAGGTATTGTCAGGGCTGCACGTGGCCTTCAGTTTTTATGCAAGCCTGTGTAATCTTTGGCAGCATTGCCACCTCAGAAATCCAGAAAGCCTCACTTTTATGCATATGAATCACCAGAAAATGGGGAGTATGCATCCATCTTCACTGTTTTCTCTTAGATACATGCTCCAGGAAGACAAGATTTTTTCATAGTAGTAGTTGCCCTCATGCCCTGTTCTAAGGTCACTCGCCTCTGCTGCCACTTTCATGGTTGGTTCAGAAAACATTAGCCAGTTCTATTTCAGATCCAGTTACAACCAGAACAAACATACATTACTCTAAAGCAGGGGTTGGCAACCTTTTTAGCCGTGAGAGCCATAAACGCCACATTTTTTAAAATGTAATTTCGTGAGAACCATACAGTGCTCACAGTGCGCACTCCTGTAACAGCGCCTGAAAAAAATGGACTTTATTGCTCCTGCAGAAAGAGCCGTACGTTGCCGACCCCTGATCTACAGGATGGCCCCTGTTTGGAGGGCAGAGATAAGCCCCAGGAAAAGGCAAGGGATGGCCACCTTGGTAGGCATTAAGGGAGCCTTACATATTTCTGAGCAGATGGGAGGCATGACAGGCAGACGGAAGAGAGGAGAGAGCCGAGGCAGGAAGGCATATTAGGAATCCAGTGTAGACAGTTCCTCAGTGGCAATTGTGGGAAGAGAGGAGGGATAAGAAGATTCAGAAAGTCCTCTCCATCTCTCCATTTGATGAGGTCTGGGAGGAAGGATCAAAGATTACCTCCCCCAGCCCGTTTCATATATTGGAGACAAAGTGGATCCCATGGCAGAGAAGTCTTCATAAGGAGGACTGTTCAGTTTAGGACACACCAAGGGAGACACAGAATTCAATTTGACAGCTGCTTAAGTGTCCAACTTTGGCAGATGGATGTGGACAAGAACAACAGAGGAGAATTCCCTGCGTGGATTCTTTCTGTTCCACTGGAGGAATACCCAGTTCTAAGCTCAGATCCACTGTGAAGCTCTGTGGGGACAAAGGTGCCTTCCTGGGGGACGTCCATCCAAGAGGAGAAAACGGACACAAAATCATCAGAGCAGAATGCTATGTTCAAGATTAATGCAGCGTAATGGGAGCAACACAGAAAGGGGTTGCTTTATGAGAGGGGTGCAAGTGGAATAGGTACAGGGACAATTCAGCAAAGGTACAGGAGGGGTGGGGGGCACAAGGGGACTTTATGGTCAACAATGATTTGCCATTTGTAAGTCTTTAATTATTTTGAAAAAGGACCAAAGCCAAAGAGACCTCCCCGCCCAGGCATAGAACAGGTACTCCTCCTCAGGGAGCATGTTTAAAGCATCCGCCCCCCAGAAGGGGCCTCTCGTTCCTCACTGCGCCCCTGTCCCTAGCACAGTGCCTGCTTTTGATAAAGGTGAACTCATTGGATGATTCTAGGTCTGAACTCCAGTGTGAAAGAAGCACCCTTCAGGTTCTCCTCTACCTGTTTAAGTGGCCTGAAGATGTAGGAGTGGTTGTGTCATTACTCCCTGTCACTCTGCAAGACAAAGTTGATAATCAACCTAGAAAAGGCTTTACCCACATTCAAAGGCCATCAGAGTGGCCTGCGGACATTTAGTGGTCAGTCTGGGGATTGAGCATCATGTTCTAAGGTATTGTGAATACCCCCTGGAGAATTCTTTAGCACGTCCCAAACCAAATGATAGAGAACCAGTTTTGGAGTGACATTTTTCTCCCTACTAACTTTGGTAACAATTCATTTCAAACTTACCATGAGCAGTCTGGATCCCAAGTTAAGGCTATTTCAGATGGCCTCCTGGCTTTTTCTCAGTGATCATTCTCTCCTTGTGAGTTTTAGGGTTAAATAATGAGAATGCCTATTTTTTCCCCGTTTCATAGATTTTAAATGGAGGAACTCCAGACATTCCTTCTGCTGGCCTCCTACCAGGGCAGATCCAAGACAACCCTGGCTATCCATATTCTGACAGTTCCTCTATTCTTGGTAAGTAGTGTTGATATAAATCTCTCTTCAATAAACCTGGCAAATACAGCAATAGTTTAAGTGGTATAAATTTTTACATAATTAGCTTTTGTCTCCCTGAAGGTGTTTACGTCCCCCCTAATTTTAGCAGAAATTACACCAGTATGAACTAGCTTTGAATCTGGACTGAGACTTGGGGTGGGGAGGGGTGGAGGGTGCACGCACACTTATTATAAACAATGTTCAGTCATTTAACATCTGTTTCAAAAAGAACCTACAGAGCTTCTTTCTTTTCCCCTCTAGGCTGCCTTTCCTTTTATGAATCATAGCCTCTGATTCCCGTTTTTTCTTTCTCCTCTCTAATAGTTCCTTCCCCCTTCTCCTGGATTAATACAAAACTGAATTTTATTTTCAATGTTTCTGGAATTTGCCTGTTCTCTTGAATTTAAGAATTTTATCTTTATCCTAAAATCTTGAGAGAAAAAAGGTCTCCCCACTTCTGCACTAAATAGAAAGAATTTGCCTACAACAGTGGGTTCGGCATAGCAAAAATTTAATGTAGGAAAATTCAACAAAAGTGAATTAAAACCAGAGGAGGTAATTTTGACCATAAATAAATTTCTTTTCTACTCAGGTGAGAACCCCCACGTTGGTATAGACATGATCGATAACGACCAAGGTTCCAGCAGCCCCAGCAATGACGAAGCAGCCATGGCAGTCATCATGAGCCTCTTGGAAGCAGATGCCGGGCTTGGCGGCCCCGTGGACTTCAGTGACTTACCTTGGCCACTTTAAATGTTACTGTACAAGTCGTTTCCGCAACGTCTGCAGTATCAAAGTGCATTATGGGTGGAGTTTGACTGTCTGTGAAGCTTCTTGGATAAAGAGATAATAGCTTTTATGTACAAACTTCATAAAAGCCATCTCAAAGCCATTGATACAAGTCAATCCTACTATGTGTAACTTAAGACAAAGTGGAACTAAAACCGCTACAGTGTTTCTGCATCATTGATTATTGAGCTAGCTGTGAATAGCTTGCATTAATTGTATATTTTGGATTCTGTTCGTGTTGAATTTTTAAATCATTGTGCACAGAAGCATCCTTGGTAGCTTTTATATGCAAACAGTCATTTCAGATGTATGGTGTTTTTACACTACAAAGAGGTCCCCCATGTGGACATTTCTTATACTAATTGTATCATAAAGCCGTTTATTCTTTCTTGTAAGAATCCTTTACTATAAATATGGGTTAAAGTGTAATGTATTAGACAGTTAAATATTTTTAAAATAAATGTCTCCTTTGTTCTATAAAATACTGCTTTTGTAAAACAAGTCATTTGAAAAGAAGACTCCCATGGGACAGGGCTGGAGATAGTTACTCAGCTGTAGGTGCCGCGTACTCACGAAGGACGATTCTCGCGCTCACTATCCCTCTTTACCTCCGTTGTACGCTGCTTAGTCTGTGCTCTCCTTTGGGCTTAAGTTATTCACGGGTTATATTTTCACTAAAATAGAACTACAGTGTTCAAAGAGACATAAATTCTGAAAGCAAAAATAATGCGTCAGGCATTTTAGCATCTACCTTGGAAATGTAAGTTCAGGATTTGGTTCTTAGCATTTCTTTTTCCCCACGAGCGCCCCTACGTAAGGTAACGCTCCAAAGTAGGAGGCGTGTTATTACATGCAAGGTACCGTTTGCATGTCAAAGGCAGGAAATACCATGATGTCATATGTAGCTGATGAACCCTTACACTACCTTAACAGCAATGACCAAGCAAACATCTGCTGATTCTAAGACTTAAAAATCTGGTCAAAAACATGAAAACAACGTAAGTTTATTTCAATGAAAAACTCAAGTTTACAATCATTTAGTAAACAAGAAGTGAACACTTCATTCCTATCCCATGACATTTATGAAAACACCTTGTCAGTAAATAAATATCTGTGAACAGATTAAGGTAAGGCAGACTGGATGATAAAATCACCTCCGCTGTTCACATCCCTGCATGTGACTCACACAAAATGAGTGAAAACCTGCACTGGGAAACAGACTAAACAGCTACTGAATATCATCCTAATCATTCAATGAGCCCAATGGCAAATACTTATTTTGTGCTCACTCCACAGTGGGCAGCAAAACCTACTAACAGACATCAACTGTAACTCCACCTTTTGCTGAAGAGGCTTTGATAGAAGCACTTGTTAAATTTGCATTGTGCATCACAACTATAAAAAATGGCTTTAAGAATTCCACGGAACCACCATTTATAAAGTGCTACTATCAACGTCGTGCTACTGCAGTCTGTCCGGGCTGTGGCCACCGTCTATGGTGAAGGGACACGAGCACCCCTCCTGCCAATCCCACTATTTCTAAACGTGAGAGAACCGTCCAGCATACAAAGAACCAATTTCACAAACCTACTGGTAAACAAATACATTTATAGAAGTGGAACCTCAGGATGTCAGAGTGATACCTTTGGTCTTTTAAAAAAAGTCCACACTGCAACCTCCTAAACACTGGTGTGTGCATTTCACAATGAAGAACAGTGGCATCGCAGTGCTGAAGAATGAGGGCAGCATCACTGGTGAGAGGAGCATGCGAGCATTTGTTGAACGGGCTGCCTCCATCACAGCATTGGACTCTGTCCCTCAGGATCCATCTCATTGCTGCCAGGAGGAGGAGGAATTGGTAGAATATCCAGCTCATCCACCTGCGGCGTCGGGTGCATGACCACCAGCTGGTCCTGGGGAATGTCTGCGGCAGCCGCTGCGAGGTTTGTGATGGACTTACTTTTCACACACTGAAAGTCCACGTGCCGACTTTTTCCTTCCTCCTTCTCCCAGGACATACGAATAAATGGTCTTTGGACATAGTTGTAGATTACTTCTGGGCGGCCACCAGGCCTTTTCTTGACTTTCTCTTTGTAAGTGGGATACCCTGAAGGAAAGATTTTACAAAAATTGATGACATATAGAACATCTTTGAATCTCAAGTTTTCTTCACTTCTAAAATCTTTTCTTGCCTTTATGTTTTGTTATCTATACTTTTAACACAGGTCAGAATAGTAGAGGTATGACGCAGAAAGGCAGCTAGACATACATGAGGTCAGGGGATAAAGGTTTGAATGTAGCCTCACACTATCACTATACAATTGTGGGAAAGCCTCAGAGTTTAACCATCTGTAAAATGAGGATGCCAATACTTGTAATAGCTAAGGTTGACATGAGGAAACGCATAGCAAACCTTAAACTAGTTGCTATTAACAGAAAGTAGGAAGCATTTCTTTTGTAAACTAGCTAGTATATAGTTTTCTCTAGGGTTTTACTTAATGGAGAAAAAAAGAAAAACATGGAAATTTACATTTTAAACAAATGGCCACCTCTTCAATCAAAATCTTGACTTTTTAATGTAAAAGCTTCTCCCTGGTCCCTAGGTTCACTGGGCTATTTATGCGGTAAACCAAGGCAAGAGGTGTCCTGGGGCTATTTATGTGATAAATGCCAAAGAAGTGGGAAAGACAGTAATAAATAGAACCAGAGTTCAGAAGAGGTAACACTTGAAAAAAAAGCTTTTAAGAGATGGGGAAGGATTTAGAAAGGTGGAATGGGTATTTTAGGCAGAGAAAGATATGTTCGTAAGATTAGAGATCTGGAATGAGAAAGCATCTAGCCCAAACCTTTTTTTACCAGAAATGAAGAAAAAGAGGCTCATGGGTCACATGCAGTGCCAGAAGCAGGGTATGAACCAGATACGTGACATCAGATTTGGGCCCCGTTCCCTCATACCATAGTGGAGTATGCTAGGCAATGAGAGTCAGAGCTTATCTACAGCAAATGGTTTATATTCAGGCCAATGGGAAATGACTCATTTTTCATCAGGGGCTACTATGGGGGTGAAGCAAAAATGCCCAGGCTTGGCTTGGCAAGGAATGTACTTGAATCGTAGATGATAGTCAACAAATGAAAAGCTTCCTTTTTCACCAGACTCGGGGTCCATAATAGTGTTACTTCCATAAGAGTCTCTCCAACTCTACCCAAAGACAGGTAAAGGCAAAGTGTTTCAAAAAACTGATTAACGGGCACACAGCTCTAAAATGATCACCTGCTCCAAGCCACCGCTCAGACCATACAAAAATGTACCCTCAGCACAAAACTGGGCTTTCTTTAAATGGAACCATCTACATGTGCACATATAGCAAGAAAACCACACGAGTTTATTTAAATCTCTGTGAGAAAGTTCCCTGGGACAAAGGTCCTGTCTGTACTGTGGTATTTGTCCACTAGATGGCACAGCAAACCTCTCAGCCCCATAAACCCTAGCTTAGCTCTCATCTTGATCCTTTCTGTTGACATTTAAATACCAGTGTAGCCTCTGGTCTCCTTACCTTAAAATAAGGCTTTTGGATTGGATAGCTTCTAAGGTCCCTTCCAGCTCTAATGTTATGAGCCTAAAAAGTTGGGTTTGTTCTGTCAGGTATGGGTGACTTAAAAATAAAAAATAAAAACTGGTCTCTTATGGTAGAAAGAGGAGAAAGAATAAATTGGCCATAATTCCTCACTTATTTAAAAGGAAAAGAAAACCAGTTCCCAAAATACCTTTTTCTCAACACTGCCTAGGTTTCTTGGAACTTGAAAAGTAAGAACTGACTTTAGAGTAGCAGGAAGCAAACCTGTTGCCTCAGTCTTACTTCTTCCATGTTCCAAATGTCTGTCACAGTCAATAAAGTCATCACTTTGATACTCAGAAAAGAATCACCTTCAGGAAAAAAGGATGTTGGGAAGGTAGGAGAGAGGACTGGAGCTGTTTACTGAGGCAATTTTCTGAGGGTTGTATCAAGGTATAATCTTTGTTACAAAGGCAGGTTAAACAAAATCCAAATATTTTGAGGAAGATTTCTTCCTGGAGAAATCTCCAAACTCCTCTACCAATCCACTTGGGGTTTATACTTTAAGGACAACTAGAAAAACAAACCAGAGGGCAAATCGTGCCACTGCAGAACAGCAACTGGAAAATGCAAGTAGTCTCCCCCCACCTCCAGAAGCATGAACAGAAAAGTGAGTGATGAAGTAAGATTTTCCCTAAAGAGCCAATCCAACAAGAGCTCTCAGTATCCACCGAATTCATTTTCTACTAAAAAAAAAAAAAAAAAATTCCTGAAAATAAACTACCTCCTAACTCTAATAGGGATTATGGGACACCAAAGTACAGAATGGCACTGCCTCATACACAATATCCAGGACATACACAGGATCCCTTCCTTACCCTCAGCCCCAAAAAGAAATATTTATGAAAATAATATGACAATAACAATTACAGAAAAACTATTTTTAGAAAAATGCAAAGTGCCTTGCCTTTAAAAACCCTTTTACAGCTGCTAATCGGGCAATATAACACAAATGTGTCTCCACTAGGATACAAAGATGCACCACAAGTGGTAGAGAATAAAGGATCAATTCCATAAGGAAATTTAAACCATCTGAGGTCAAGTGCTGTGTCTGTGGGGCAGTTTTTTTATTTTGAAGAAAGCTCTAAAGAAAAAAAAATGGCTCTCACACCCCTGACACATGCTGCCCAAGACCCTAGGCAGATCACTTCCACTCTCATCATAGCTCAAGGCAAAATTTTTAAGACTAGAGTTGCAGAGAAAGTGCTGATCTGCATTGGTAGAAGGCATTTCCCCAGCTAAGAATTCCCTATACTTATGTAATCACAGGTTCAGTTCCTATATACTTAGTGTGTACTCATCCACGCACATGATGTTTCCCTCCAATAGACAATACACTCCAGGAGAGCCTAGACTTTCATTTTGGTCATTGTCTACCATACTGCTTTCCATAAAGTAGGTGCTCAAAATGAATATTTTGTGAACTGTTAACATTACTAAAACTTCCCCCAGTTCTGCTATATCACTTTATCATTTTTTACCTTCTCTATAATGAGGGAAATGATAATATTTATAATACTAATTGGTACAAAAAAGAAATACTGTCACATTATGGTTATTAGCCTTTCATCAGGTAGAAAGAACAAGAAATCTGAAGTCAGAAGACTATTTACAAATCCTAGCTCCAATACATGCAATATGACTAGAGGTTCTCTGAACCTTAGCTTTCTCAATTATAAAAGAGGATTCATGCTTGTACTACCTTAAAAGTTTGTTGGGAGGAATGTGATTTGTCAAATTTAAAAAGCATTACAAAATCCTACTACGTAGCCATCTGGTTTTTTTTGGAAAATAAGTCTTAATAACAGTAATATAACAGACTTTTATTAAGTTTTCACCCAGGTTTTCAAAGGGGTCTCCTTTTTTTCAACCTGTCTTAACTAAACATATTTAGGACCAAAAAACTTTTCCTTTTCCCTTACCAAAAAATATTTAAATGTTAGAGAGGACCCACTGAGAAAAAATAAACATATCTTACCTTCTATACCCAATCGAATCTTCTTAAGACCTCGCTCCTTCAAAACAGATTTGGCCACATCTCTATTTTCGATGTATTTGAAAAATCTATACAACTTTGTGCTATAAATAACTGGGGACAAAGAGCAAGAGATTTTAAAAATTAGTACCAGAAATAAATCTACATATCTTTTTTACCTTAAATTCATCTTGCTCCACAATCAGCAGGGCCTGATCACCCTAAAACCCCACAAGGGATGCAGTGATGCCAAAGGATGACTAGCCAACATGACAGAAAATAAGTTCAGTAGAGTTAATATACAAGCAAATCTCTATCAGGGTTGAAACCAGAGAAGCTTTGATAATCCATCAGGTTACTGCAGCTTAATACTGAAACCCAATCCATAGAAAAAATAATTCAGTTCTAAAGACATTTTTACAGACCTGACCAAAAAAAAAAAAAGTGTGCGTGTTTCTTTAAAGATAATGGCCAACAGACAAAGACTAAAGCCCTGTCAAACAGGCAGAGTGAAGGACATGTTACAAAGCCATTTAGGTGATCATCCCCAAAGGGTAGAGATAAAACACTTTTCTAGATTTCATGGATTGAGCCACTACTATTATAATTCCCAAGAAGTGTACAGACCCCCAAACTGTTCTCCACCTAGGTGGCCATCCCACTCATTACTGATGTTAAAAGGCAGAATCGAGCAAGTTCTGCCCAGGTTAGTCTGTTTAGGTCAAACAGGCTTTTGCAAAGGACAGACACTCCACTGACAACATGATGAGTCTTCCAAATGTGCTGGGGACTTCAGGGAGTTAGACAGATGGGCCCTCCTCGCCTTCTCTCTTTCAGGTGGAGTTATCTCCCTTAAAAGGTGAACTGCAAAGGTTTTTGCAAAAAAAGAAAGACACGCTCACAAACCAAACACGCTGGTTTATAGGATCCAATTAAAAGGAAAATAATTCAATACTCGCTTCCTCTGGAATAAGTTTTTATCTATTTTTATGTTCTTAAAAATGCTGAAAACTTGAGATATGTCATATCTTCCCAGAATGGATGATACCACAACCACTATCATTTCATAATACTTCCTAATTAGAAGTAAACGGCTGGCAGAACTATCTTCATCTCCTATAAATAAATCCTTTTTGTTTAAAATATCTTCTCAGAGAAAAAGTAAGAATTAAAAGTATCTGGTTGAACTATGGAGAAATACTTTTCAGTATTCACAGTTTAACTTTCTAAAATCTTTGAAAGATGTAAAAATGAAGGGGGGGAACCAACTTCATAGTCAGTAGATGAAGTAATTTCAAACTTTTTCCCCATCCTCTACAAGTGAAAGTTCTGATTTTGAAAAATAACCCCCCCAAATTTTTTAAAAGTATATTTTACTAAAATGCCAGGTTTTTTTAAAAAATATTTTTGTATCACTTTAGTCTTTTTGGTAATGCAGTATTTTGTCCAACGCATGTAGCATGGCATCATAAAAACAAGGTTAGCAGAGATCCCAGGACCAAGGTACATACAGCAATATCAGCTATCTAGTACTACTATTGTTCACAAGAAAGAACACAACACTCATCTGAGCACATCATGCAACAAAAATTCCTTTAGAAACAACATGGCAATTTGTAGTTTTAAACAAAGAAAATATTTTTGAGAATCCCAATAGATTATATCAAACAATATCACAAAGGACTTAAAATGAGAAAACAAAACAAAAACAACCCTTTCCAAAAACCCAAGAGTTTTAGTATCTTTATGCTTCCTGAAACTTGCATTCTAATTTTATTCAGGTTCTGGAAAATTTTTGACTTTTATAAAGCTAGTGATTTGAGTGCCTGACAGGCTCTTCCAAAAAGAACCAAATGAAGATGTTTATAAAAATGAAAATTTCATTGGAATTTCATTTTATTCTGATTTGAGAGAAAACCTTAAGTCATTTCTAGTTTTTGGCAATTTGGCAATGAGTATACCTCATATGTAGTTTATCAAAAATATCAAAAGTTTCATGGGGAGGTGGGAGAGATTAAAAATATATAATTAGAAATAATAGCTAAATGGTTAATTCTTTTTTTTAAATGAATATATTGTCTTTGAAGGGCATAAAAAGATTTAAAAAGTATAAATACTATGATCTTTTAAAGGTATTTGTGGGTCACAATACCATCTACACATGCATAGGTTGTCAAATGAAGCTCCCTCAGACCAAAACTCACTTACACAAGTCCAGTTCATTTAGACTTCTAGGTCAAAGGCCAACTATAATCTACAGTGACCAAAAAGGATTTTAGAAGCAAACCATAACTATCTTTACAAGCTGTTTCCAAGAATTGCTCACTGATAAAGAAGATAGCTGTAATGTGTGATAAAATTCCAAAATAAAAATGTATTATTTTGCTAAATTGAAGTTAAAACCAATATACTAATGATAAGATGACAAATTAACAGCCCTGGTCCACCAGACAAAAGACATCTTTTAATACTTACTCTGTGAATATTCTTCTCCCATCTGTGGTGGGTATTCTTCATCCCAATCAACCACATCATCATCTGTGAGTACTACTATATGACACTCTCTTTCACCACTCTGGGCACTGGCCACCATAAGAGGGAGGATCATTTCCTCTAAATAAAACTCAAATTGTCTACGAGCACCATCATTTGATAATTCATGCATGAGGGCACCTGAAATCAAACCCATAAGAATTTCAAAATTTTGGATGGGTCATGATGAATACATCAGCAATAAGAATAAAAAGACATACTTGTCTCTAAAAAGCCAAACCCTCCCTCCAAGAAGCCTTCACCTCCCCACCCACCCCTTCCTTCTGAGGTTCAGATTTTCCTTCAAAATTAAAAAAACCTCTAATCTTGACAACATTTTCATACTTCTTGATGATGGCATGCAGTTGTATCTGCTTTTCCCTTGTTGAATTATAAAATCAAATTAAGGGCACAGGCAGTTTTCTTTTACCTCTTTATCATCCCAAACACCTAGGAGAGTACATTGTGCTTAATAAATGACTCCCAGTCCGCCTGATTATTTATTAGTGACACTATCACTGGGGAAGATTAGAAAAGTGGAAACCTAGATGCAAAGCCAAGAAGGTCTGGGCTCAAGTCTCACCTTTGAAAAAAAACTGGTTATGTGAACCTGGCCACGTCATTTAACTTCTCAGTGCTAAAATGCTAAGCTGGGCAACTGTCAAATAGTACTGGGAGTTTCCTCCTCCAGAAGTTCCCTATACCTATATAATTGAGTTTAATACCTATCTTTCTTATTGATTCCTGTCAGCCAAATACAGGCTATTTTTGTGGAGGCATTACCTACTGACAAAAACTTGAGTAAGAAAAGAAGTTTTTGTATAAAAATAAACAGGGGATTGCCGAGTAGCTCAGTGGATTGAGAGCCAGGCCTAAAGACAAGAGGTCCTAGGTTCAAATCTGACCTCAGACACTTCCTAGCTATGTGAAGCTGGGCAGGTCACTTAATCCCCATTGCCTAGTCCTTACCACTCTTCTTCCTTAGAACCAATAGCTGGTAGTGATTCTAAAGTGGAAGGGTAAGGGTTAATAAAATAAAATAAAATAGACATTTTTCAATACGTACTATTAACTCAAATTATTTACACTAGAAGATGCTATAGATTCTCAAGTTTTATATCACCATTACTCCTTTTCTACCTCCTCAGGAATCCACCCAGAAAGAGCACCAAAAAAACACTAGAAGAAGGGGGTAAGTTTGGGAGTAAGAAAGTAAAAGACAGAATAAAATAAGAGAATATGTTGTCAAGTTCAAGAGTAAGAAAAGTAAGCTTATTTATAGACAAAATAAACTATTCAGCAAAGGGGATGGCATACAATCCTACTTCATTAGTACAGTCATAACATACTGCAATTACTAGTAAGGGATGAAGTTTTTACTAGAAAGCCAGAAAAGATTACAAAAATTAGGACTTGACCATTCCAGCCTCCAAGGAAATGAAGTAAAAGGAGGCCTAAAGATCCTCTGGCCTGAGTCCCTCACCCACAGGAAGCCAAAGGCCTAGGCAGACTTAAAGTGAGGACTTTTCTAAAACTCTCCTCCTTAGTAAATGGGGAACACAGAATAAGGAGAATTTCCCCCACATTACAGAGACATAAGGGAAGGTATAATTCAGCAGAGAGCTTTCTTTCCCATCAAAGAGGAATCTAAGTTTCAAATATGATAGATCAAGGACCAAAAGGAAGAGGCCCTGGGGAAAGACTTTCATTAGCTCTCTCTTTAGCTGCCAGTCTTCTAAAAATTGCCCCTTTTACATTTCTTTATTTTGCAAGTTCACAACAATGAGAATTCTGGAAAAGGAAAGTCTTTGTTAATAGGTTCAAAGCATTTTGTCTAAGTAGTAAGGAGCAGAAAGTAAGAGAAATGAATGTCAGGTAACTGCCTGTAGTTTTGTAAAATATTCACGGGAATCACCAAACGCTCTCTGACCTTTTTTACCAACCTTTAATCTCATAGTTAGCTGATGACATTATCAGGCTGGACCAACAAAGACAGCAAAGTTCTGTTAGAAAGGAAGTTTTTGACAAAAGCAAAGGATAAAGTAAGGTGAGTAGGAGGGAAATAAGGAAAAAACATAAAAGGAGGTTAGGCAACAAAAATCAACTATTTGCAAAATCAACAGAGTGCAGTGGGGTAGGGAGGGGGTGGGGAGTTGGTGGTATGGTGGAGATAGGTAAAAGTAGTCCCTAGAATGGGCATAAATCAGTAATCTGATTTCTATATAGAATGACTTACTTTCAACAACTCCTTTTTCTCTATTCAAAGGGAGCTTGCCTAGAAAGAAAACTAAAAGTGCTACTAGGGGGAAAAAAAAGGCAGGGGTGGAGGGGAATTATTTGCAAATTTCATGAGAAAAGTTTGTTTGGTTTAGTTTTTTTTCTATTAATATATTTACTACTGTACAGAAGAACTAGGGAAGGATTCTAAAAGAAATGACTATTTTTTCTTAAACTAGTTGCCAATTATTTCCAGATCACTGTGTTACAGAAGAGGTAGAATACTTTAATAAGACTTTTTTGCATCCTCTATTACTATAGGGAAAACTAAATTAAGAATGGAATTGTGGTTTGTAAATAAGATTTAGTGTCTAGAAATATATTAGCTGGAAAATAAATCCTGGTTTCTTTACCATAGAATTGATTTAATAAGATCTGGTTTAATCTGTATTTGTTCCTAACAGCTTAGTAAAATCTTAGATGTCTAAATTTTGATATATACAAGAAAATTCAAAAGTGTAAAAAATAACAGCATAAAAATAATTATGGATGAATATAGTAACAGATATGTCAAAAGGAAAAAAAAACACACTTGTCAAAGGAGATAAGGAAAGTGCATCCCAATTAAAAGCAAGGTATTGTAATAATAGCCAGTCACTACACATATGTATAGCAACTCTGTTTTACAAAAATATCTCATATACAAATAAAATGATCTTGCTTTAGAAGGCAAGGGCTGGGAATACTATTGTGCTATAAGAAATAATGAACAGAATGATTTCAGAAAGAACTAGAAAGACCTATAGGAAGTGATGCAGAGTGAAATAAGAAGAACCAGGAGATCATTAGACACAGTAACTCCAATACTGCGGAACAAATGTGATAAACTTTGCTGCCTACAGCAATGTAATGACCCTGGACAATTCTGAGAGATTTATGACAAAGAATGCTATCTACCTCCAAAGAAAGAACTATGGGAGTAGAAATGCAGATGAAACATATGATTTATCACTTGTTTATTTGGGTATATAATTTGGGGTTTTGGTTTTTAAGATTATTCACTTAGAAAAATGAATAATATGGAAATATTTTTTGTGATAATACTTGTATAATCCAGACTGAATTGCTTGTCAGCTCTGGGACGGGGAAAGGAAGGGATCATAAGACTTTGGAAAACATATGGAAATTTGTTAATAAAATAAAAAATGTTAAAGTTAAAAGAGAGAGGAGAGAGAGAGAGAGAGAGAGAGAGAGAGAGAGAGAGAGAGAGAGAGAGAGAGAGAGAGAGAGAGAGAGCGCGAGCGCACTAAAAGAGAATAAAGAATTACTTAGATGATCTCAGTCTCCTTTGCTGGCTCTAACCAAAGGTGTCCCACTTGATGATCTCCATTGTAAAAATTTAAATTTAGGTTTTATGCTAAATATGAGAATTCTAAAGTAATATTGTGATCTCCAATTTAAAAATATTATAGCTTAAGTCAAAATGACTTTTAGCAGCTTTATTTACAGAGGTAGAAAGAGTGAAAGTACGAAAATATAGATAAAGAGCCAGAAAGTACTGCCTAGACTAGTGAAGGCAAACAGATGATGCACGGCCGCATGCGGCTGCATACAAAGAAGTATGGGGCCACGTGCCGAGGATGAAACATTTGCTGTAGTGTAGTGACACTCTGTGCACTATAGATGACAATTCTACCTATATTAATTTACCTATTTTGGTTTATTAAATACAGTTATATATTACAATTATACGTTTTTGTTATTTAAACTATAAATATGGCGAAATTATGTTTGTTTTTTCTCGAAGTGGCACACTGAGTTATGCTCAATTTTTTGGCGAATTTTGACACACCAAGCTCAAAAGGTTGCTCATCACTGGCCTAGCCACTGTGTAATTAGGAATCACTTCTGACTGGGTCATGTACTCCCTGGACCCCTATCTTTTGAGTCTTCATACCTTTTACTCCCCCGCAACCAGGTGAATCTTCAATTCAGTGATACTGGCACTGTTCCACAAATGGCATTTTATCTGATTGTCTTCCATATCTGGAATGCTTTCCCTCCTCAAATCTAAAAGTCCCAACTAAAATCTCATCTTCCATAGGATGCTGCATTTCCCAACACCTTTTTATTCTAATGCTTTCTGTCTCTCAATTATTTCTCCTTTATCCTGCATAGAGCACATCTGTGCATATTTGTTAGATCACTATCACTCATTTTAGATTATAAGCTCCTCAAGGGTAACTATCTTTTGCTTCTTTTTGAATCCCCTGGCCTTAGCATAGTGCCTAGTACATGGCAAGTACTTAAATGATTACTGACTGATCAATCTACTCATTTTATGGATGAAGAAATAAGCTCTCAAGTGGCAAGTGTCTTGTCCAAGATCATCAGACCAGTCAGTAACAGACTAAGGAACAGGAAAATATCAGAGTTTTCAGTGTTTCTTTGGCTATAATTTAATTTGTATTTAAATGTAAAAATGAAATTATTATATTCAGATGAATACTTGTAAGACTGAAAATTAGTTACTCTCTGCATATGCAATATTTAAAAATAATTTTTGATAGGAATTGCACAGAGAGAGCGGGAAAGAGAGAGAGAAGAGAGAGTGCAAGCATGCCATTTCTTTTGTAGTTAGGCATTCCTTTCTATTTAAGCACTGCAGATCCAGTGAAGCCTACCTAACAACCCTAGAAGTATGGCTGACCAGAATTTGGGCGTTTTTTCATTTTGTTTTCAGTAAAACAAACAAACAAAAAGCTTTTTAAAAATAGAAGAAATGAGTTTATAGGCCAAGAGGACCCAACTACCTACAACTTCTGAATTTATAAAAACAAACAAAAAAACTGGGCCACATTTGGGTTCACTGGATTCTGTTTTTTGTTTTTTTTTAAGACCCTTACCTTCCATCTTAGAATCAAAACTGTGTATTGGTTCCAAGGCAGAAGAGTGGTAAAGGCTAGGCAATGAGGGTTAAGTGACTTGCCCAGGGTCACCCAGCTAGGAAGTGTCTGAGGCCATATTTGAACCCAAGACTTCCCATCTCTAGGTCTGGCTCTCAGTCTACTGAGCCACCCAGCTGCCCCCTCACTGGATTCTTTTAAAGTACATTTCCTTTTATGAAAACACTGAAACCAAAGCTTAGAACCACTATCAGTAATGAAGACTTGAGTCAGAACCTAGATACACTACACTTTTGGTGTCCCGACAATTAAATAACCAGTACTTTTATGGACAGTATCAAAATCTATTATTGAATAATGCTAGACTTTCAGTTATTGTATTTTTGTCAAATTAATGTTGATTTATACTGATTTTGATCACTTTATTTTAATTACATCTGGTTGTAAAACTAATAATCCCTTTGCTGTTTTCAACAAAAAAGTTTTATCTCTGGGTTTCAGTTTCCTTATCTGTAAAAAAAAAATAAAGTGATCATGTCTAGGTTCATTTCTACTTCTAAAGCTAAAGCTTTATTAATATTATGAAAAATGAAATTTTACATGTGAAGCTAAATTTATCTGCAATATATTCCTTAAATAAATAGTAAAGATTATATTGAGTCCTAAAACTGTACACACCCAGTTGATCCAGCAGGCAGAAGGCTGCTAAAATTTTTAGCCCCAGCAATTTTGAAAGACTGAATTATAGTGAGATCCCATCTGGTATTACCAAAGCCAGGAAGAGCTGTGTTTCAGACATATTTGTAATACCTGCTGGCTGTGTGATCCTGGGCAAGGCTCTTACTCACACACTCCCCCATCCTTACCCCCAAAGTGCTGTAAGCCCCTTTCTCTTAACAATAAGCTGCAAAAAAGTGGCTGACTTGCAGTAGTAGAGGAAATTTCCTTATCTGGGAGTCCCTCATACCAATGAAATCACAGGCCTAGCCCCTACCCTACAATCTATATTGACAAAATATGCATGTACAGCAAAAAAACTCTTGAAATATGAAAGAATTTTGGTGGAACTTTGGGCCAGACACATCCATGTGCTATTTAAGCTGAATTTCAAACGGCAATTTCACATGGCAGATAATAGCAGTGATTGGCCTTTTAAAAATCTTTAGAAGATCATGTATATCATAGCCTATAATTAAGAATGTAAGCTTTTTTTAAATTCCAACAAGTTTAAGTAACTTGTCCAGGGTAACACAAGCCAATAAGTGGCTAAGGCTGGATTTGAACTCAGATCTTTCTCATTCTAGGCCCAGGACTCTTATCTACTGTATAATCAACTGCCCCAAGAATATTAACTTTTACAAATTTCAAAGTTCGAAAATTGCACAAAGACCCCGAAGACCCTAAGTTGGGTCTATTTAAATATTCTGTTGAGTTAAGGAATGCTTTTCTTTCAAATATATTATAGCCCTCCTTAAAAACAATCACCAGTTTCTATACAGATTTTTTTTCAGATATGTACTTACTGAGATCTCTACATTTTATAGTACTATATTCAAAAGAGATACAAAGATAGTCACACGCTTCTCTTAGCTCAGGAATAGAGATGCCATCAGGACAACGAATTATTCCAGTCTTGTAGTAATCCTGAAAAAAAAATTACCAATAAAGAATAAGCAAAATATCTAGTAGCCAAAACCACAGCAGCCCTGGAGTTAGTAATATTATTTCTAGAAGTAAAAGTATGGAGAAAGGGATATACCACTGACATTCATCAAATGTTCACCAAATACCTAGTATTATGCTCAGATCTCAGAATTAAGCATTTATTAAGTGACTACTAAATACAAGATGCTATAGGTTCTTGGGATACATACAAAATCAGCAATCACTGACCTCAAGAATTTGTAATCCAGTAAGATAGAAATGACGTCTAGAAATATGTATTACAAAACAGTGAGACAATATGCTCTCAGAAAACTTGAGGAAGCAAGATCCCAATTTGTCTTTTGTATAATGCCTTAAATAAAGTGGTCTCAATTTCAAGATAACTGTTCCAAAGTTATAAAAATAAAATCTATTCCTCAATTCACACATGACAAATGAATCTGAACAGGCGTGTTGAGGGAAGAAATCCAAGCTATCCATACCACAGATCATACATTTTCCCAGCAGCATTTTTTTTAAAAAACCCAATTTATTATTAAGAGAAATGAAAAATAAAGCAAATCTGATGTTCTACCTCACACTCATCAGACTGGTAAAGTTGACCAAAAAAAAAAAAAAAAGACAAGTGTTGAAGGAGCTGTAGGGGAAATGGAATATTAATGCATTCTTGGTAAAGTAATTCTGGAACACATCTGGACCTCTACTCCAATAGTTAGTAAACCGAGTATGCCTTTTGATACAGTTTTACTATACTGTGACTATACATACCCCAAAAAGATTAAAGAAAGAGGTCAATATTCCTCCTTGATGTACAAAAAGATTTATAGCAGTTATTTTGGTAGCAGAAAAGAATTGGAAATGAAGGGGATTGCCTATCAAAGAGGGAATGGCTGGACAAATTATGGTATGTGAATGTACTGGAACAGTATAATGCTGTAAGAAGTAAGAAAACAGTTTTGGAGAAGCCTAGAAAGATTTCTATGAACTAATGAAGTGTGAAATAAGCAGAACTAATTTATACTATGATATATTCAAAGTTTAGGAAACAAAGACACAAGGGAAAAATTTGGGAAATTATAGAACCTATCCGGGTTATTACTTTTTGTAGTCCAAACTTGGTTTTAGCATGGCACATATTGAGGAAAGAAGTATATGATAATAACTGACAAATTAGAAACAAAGTAGGTGTTTGCTGGGGAACAGCTAAACAAAGTAGGGACAGTAATAAATTATATTATTAAGAAATGATGAATATAATGATTACAGAGACATATGGAAGGTCTTATCAGATTGGAAACAGAGTGAAATAAGCAGATAAGAAAACAACATAAATAAAACCTACAATAATTTAAATGAAAAGAACAACCACAAACAAAAGAGAATGCTACAAAATTATAAAGAAAAAGCATGATCCCCAAAAAAGATGTAAGAAAAGATATCCTCACTCCACTTCTTTGCAGAAGATTCACAAGTATAACATTGCATATACATTCACACATAATACTGATTTGTTGGTTTGTTTCTTCTTCCTCTTTTTCTTTTAAAAAATGTTATTTGTTATATGGAATTGCTTCCTGAGAAAGAGAAAGAAGAAAAGGGAGAAGGAAAGGGGATAGACACTAGGAGAAATTGGGGTGATGTAAAAACAAAAGACAAAAATTAGTTTTTAGAAAAATCAAAAGTTTAAGAAAGGTAGGTAGGTAGATAACTAAGTTGTGGAGGGCCTTGAAAGCCATTACAAAGGGTTTTGAGCAGAAAGAAGGACATAATTAGATCTAGGAGTAAGACTATTTTTTCTAGAAGTAAGAGAATATATGTGGAAAGGTTTGTTAGGAGACTGCTGTAAAAATCCAAGCAAGTGGTATAATGAGTGTCTATGCTAGAATAGAGGCAACAGAGATAGAGAGAGGAAAAAGCCTTGGGTGATATGTTGAGATGAGGGTGGAAAAAAACTGAGTCACTGGATATAAGGGGTGAAGAAAGAGAAGGCATAGCCAAAGAAAAGGGCATGGTTTCAAACAAGAGAGAAGAAAAGAGGATCACCCTCTTTAAGTGGTCCTGAATAAAACAAAAAGCCTGTGAAGATAGAGAAGAAACAGGGAAAAATCAAGAGCTTATCGTCACAGAAGACAAGGAAAAAGTATCATGAAGAATGATTTAGTGACCAATGTTGGAGAACCTTTTCGAGTTCGTATGCCCCAAACTGCAACAAGCTGCCTTGAGTCCCCAGCATTACCATAGACAGGGGAGGGAGGAAGTGCTTGCATTGGGTGGCTGGGTGGAGGGGTGGGGGATGTGAACATTGTCCTGGGGCACTGTGGAGAGGGGGAACGGAGGAAGAGCAGTCCCTTCCAGAACACTAGGGTACATGTGCCATGCCTATGCCAACACAGATTTAATAAATAAAACATCAAGGGCAATGAGGATTAGGGAATTATAAAAATCACTGGTTTAATCACTAGGAAATCACTGGTAATGTTTAAGGTAATCATTTCAGTAAGAGTGGTGAAGACTGAGAAGCAAGTATGGTGGCAAAGAAGTATAGGTATGGAGCATGGACAACTTTTTTCCAATTAATAACAAATTTTTTCCAATTAATGAAAACATGGAGAGGATGGAGATGGCATAATAGGTAACCATGATAGAACAGTCAAGGGAAACTTTCTTTTCAAGGCCTGGAGAATCCTAAATATATGTGTAGACAAACAGAAAGAGTCATCAAGAGAAGAGAGATTGACAATTATGAAAGAATAAGGAGATGATAAAGAGACAAGGGTATAATGCAGAGTAAGGATTAATCCAAAGAGCAAAAGTATCTCTTCATCTGAAACAACAAAAAAGAGAATGAGTAATGAGTCCAAGGAATAAAGAGGTTCAGGTAAAGAGAATTCCAATTCAGTGGTCTCAATCTTCTCTGTGAAATTAGAGGCTCAATCATTCTGCTAGATACAAGTCTGGGAACATTGGAATTGAGGAAACAGTTGCCATGTAAAGGGATAGCAGAGTTGGAAAGGAAAACTTTGTCTTCGGATTCCTGTGCCAAGGAGTCTTTGTATGTTAATTCTTTTTCTCAAAATGCTGGCCTGCCAGAACCATTAATTATGCTTCCTAACAGATTAGGAATTAACAGCTCATTTGAAAAAAAAGGAAAAAATTTTAAATTGTAAAATGTTGAAATTATTTACAAAGCTGAATCATCATGGAATTAAAATTACAAATAGGGAAATCAGTCAAACTAAATTGATTTTTTCTAACAAAATACATGTTGGCAAGTGAATTTTGAAAGTTGAGTGTAAAAATCTGACTCTCACTCCCTCCTCCTTGTATCTCTGACCTCATTTTACACCTCTGGGCAGCTGTTTCCTCATCTGTAAAATAAGGATTTGGAGGAGATATCTATGGTCACCTTTTAACTATAAAATTCTTCAATTTCTCCACAACCTTCTATTTTCTTGTCTCAAAAGAAGTTATACATAAATCACAGGTAATCTTCTGTTCATCCTTATGTAAAAATTTATTTGAGGAAAGTTGTCAATACATATAACCTCAAAATATACTTAGTTGAATGAAGCTGTAAGGAACAAAAAATTATGCAAAGTAGAATTTTTCTCCCCACCCAAACCTCCACCCAAAAAGGTCACTTTGCAAAATTTTTAATGTTCCTTTTTCTTGTTAAAAAGATTAAAAATGGTACCCAAATAGGATGCATTATCTAACTGTACCTATAGTTTTATGGCCCCATTACTTATTCAATGAACCTGAAAACTTAACACTCACCAAGATAGCTCGAAATACAGTAGAACCAATTCCCTCTGCTACTTCATACTCTCCTTTCTCATTAGGGCGTGTGAAGTTATGTTCTCTGCCAGATCCAAACATCCTATCATGTAAAATAATGTAGATAAATCAAAATTTCTTCCCAGTGGAATAAAAAAAATTGAAAGTTAAAAAGATTTCTCTTTACTCTAAAATGCAAATATATTAAATATCATTGAATTAGCTGTGGAATTTTCTGTAGAATATTTTGACAAGTAATAAAGAACAAAAACGGAAATGAAAATATAATAATCTTATCTATTAGTTTTTAGAAAATCAACTATGCAATATAATACACATGTTCTCAAGAATTTCCTTCTAATTTTCATAGGCAAACTGTTGGATCCACAGGAGGGAACAGAAAACAAATTTTTTTTTTAAATCCTAAAGCTGCTACCTCATAAATCCAGCAGTTTATTTCAATAATATAGATAGCAGGGGGCAGCTAGGTGGCTGAGAGTGGATTGAGACAGGATGTCCTAGGTTCAAATCTGGCCTCATATACTTCCTGTGTAACCCTGGACAAGTCACTTAGCCTCCACTGCCTAGCCCTTACTACCTCTTCTACCTTCGAACCAATACTAATTGATTCTAAGATGGAAGATAAGAGTTTTTATTTTTAAAAATAATAATCATGATACAGATAACAATCCACCCATTAAACTTTGCAGAAATGCGAGGAAGAGCAGAAGAGCTGACTAGAGGGTACAATTTTTTTTAAAATCCCTTTCCATAATCTTCCTTTAAAACTGCTAGTCTTATAAAAGAATAAATAATAATAAATTGCATATAACAGGTGTTATTTTTAAAAATGATGAAGGCAGATATTATAAGGGAAATTAGTGTTTTTATTAAAGCCATGTTGATAGAATAAATTGACCATGTGCCTATAAAAAATTCAAATTGCCGCCTCTGCCATTTTCTTCCATACCTTCCCTACTCTTTCTTCTCAGTCCCCTGGGAGCCTGCTCAGGCAACAAAAGAAGCCGTCTCCAGAATTTAAACTGCGCTATACGTTGGTTCCCGTTGTCTCACATTTAACCGGAAACCCATTGGATCATGGGGAATGTAGCCTCAAAGTTCCCCACATGTCCACAGGCAGTTTGTCAAACACTACATATCTTGAGGCTCAATATTTCCAAAGAGAACCCCAAATGATTTTAACTAACACACAGGAAAATAGGACTAGGGGAAAATGAAAGATAAGGGAATTTATATAGCCTAAATATCAAGACATAAAATTCCATTTAAAAAAAAGTGTAAAATAAAGAATAGTTAAATTTTTGCAAATCACACACCAGCTACTTGTTTGTACTAATAATACTGTTTAAAATTGCTCATCTTTATATCTAAGTACCTTGTACATAGTATGCACTCAGATACTGACTGAACAAATGCTTTGTGGCAGTTAATTTATTTTTTAAATTGTTGGCTGAAAATTTAAAATACATATTCCTCAAACCAAATTTAAAGGTTTGATCTTTATTAAACAGTTATACTTCTAAGTGAACTATGCCTAAAAATGGCCAAGTATCAAAACAACTTCCTAATTCATGAGGTTTCTACTTTTACTGTTAACAATGAAACTCATAGAACAAAGCCTTTTTATTCAAAAGTTTCCAAAAGCTAACCAAGTGCTTTTATAGTTCCCATGAATATTAATTTCCACCACAATGATATACTGTAGTGCTTTGAAATGAAAGGATGCCTCTTGGTTAAAAAAAACAACAACTGTCTTTGAGGAACTAAATGTCACACAAGTTCTCTTTGAGTACCTGAACTGGACCAAAAGGGTAAACTAATATACTTCTATCAGTTTGGAGATTTTTAAAAAGTCTCACAGGCATCTTTGAATTAAAATTTGGAATTACAATTTTGTATACAATGTCAGATATTAGCTCTTTATGCTTTTTAAAGTTTAGATAAACATATATGGCATTAATAGTAATGTTATTTTCTAAAACTATTTTTCTATGTGTTTCTTTCTAAAGTAAGCTGCATTAGAAAATAAGTAAATTCTTGTCATGTTTTTCATTACTTCTTTAGCTTTTGTCCTTTAATGTGCTTTGGTACAGTTTGTCTCATCTCTTCACGTAACACAGTACAATCCCACCCCCCCAAGAAAACATTCAAAGATAGTACAATCCATTTGCACACATCTGTAGCCCAGATAGATGTTTCTTCCACTTACATACCCTTCAATTTTCATAATAGAATCAATGAGGTCAAACCTTCCTGTTTTACATTTTTGAAGGTTTAGTTTTAATTTTGGACATAGTATACTTGTAATCAGATTAGCATAATGTAATCAAAGTAGTTATCATAATGTAGCCCTCAGTTAAAAATAAATTTAACATTCCACTTCCTGCTCAGCAAGCTCTCTTAGGAACTGCCATGAAAAAAACGGAACATAAAGCTAAAGGTCTTCATTCAAAGCAGAGCTGAGGGACAGATAACAGCTATAATACTAATAACTAATATTTCTATAATGCTTTAAACTTTACAAAGCACTATAAATATTGTTGTCTTATTTGATCCTCACCACAACCCTTTGAAGTAGGAGCGATTATCCTCATTTTATAGATGAGGCAACTGAGACAGAGAGGTGAAGGTGGACAGTCTCAGACTAGACCTGGTGACCATAATTAACGAAAGATCCAAAGGATCTTCTGGAAGAACATGGAAGAGAATCATGCTGGATGCTAACAGAAAGGTTGGGTTGTCATCTGTACACCATGAAGGACATAGCCACATAGACAAGAGAGCAGGAAGACCCCTTTCCCCAAAGGCCTTCCAGTAAGCACTTTAGTGACTATTTGAAATAGCATAACCAAAACATTTCTGTTTGGATACAAGTTGAATTACAATTTTCTTTTGAGGTCCCCCCTAAGCCATGAAGTATTGCTCCACTTTTAACTTCCTAGGCTGTGTCAAAGGTTATTACATTTCAGAATGTGAGCATGTCCTCTTTCCCTTGCGTTTATCAAATCACAATGCAGAAAGCATCCTACACTAAGCTTTATGTTTACTTTCTCAAAATTACTAAAGGAAAAGTTTTATTTAGCAAGCTTGAGGTGATACCAAGATATAGAGTGGGCAAGAGCTCTTAACCTTTATTGTTCTTATGGACTCAACTGTTTGGCAGTTTGGTAAAGCTTAAGAAATCCTTCCCAGAATAATATTTTTGAACAAATGAAGAAAAATGTTAATTTTCTTTAAAACTCAGTGAAAATAAAAGTGTGATTTCCCCCCCATCTAAGTTCACTGATGTCCTTAAATACTACTCACAAAGCCCCTAGGGATCCATGCATCGTAGGATAAGAATCCCTATACTAGAGGAGCCTAGAGAATTTTCTGTGGCATCATAAAATAGGAGAGAAAAACTCTAAAATCTGCTATCCAAATGAAAGAAGTTAATAAACATTACACGAGATAATCTTTTAAAATTCTGTTATTATCTGGAAATAGATTGGAGGGAATCAATAAGTGAAGTTAAATAAAGTTATAAAAAGGAACATTTGGGTTCAAAGAGTTTTTTAAGCAATTTAAACTGTCAAACAAAGGAATGGGCTATGTTCACAAGAAGAGTCTGTCACTAGGTGTTTAAGCAAGGGGTGGATGACAACAAGGGAATCCTGACAAAGATTAGAAACTTCTACTAAGATCATAGGATGCTTAATAAAGTCTATTTTTGGAAGGAAAGAAATCACAAAAGGAGCAAATTTTGGTGACCTTTTCAAAGTCACAAATATTCTTAGATACAAAAATATTTCAATTAACAAATTCTATGTGACAAAAGCTCCTTAAAGAGTTGGCCTGGGCATAGATTAGAAAGAGATTTTTAAAAATTCTACTCTGTTTAGCACTACATATTCAGTGGTATATAGTCCCAAATGAAAGGGTAAGACCACATCAAAGGGAAGGAGGAGAAAGGAAGAATCCTGAAAGACCTATCCCCATAGAACAAGAATCTATATTCTATAATACTTGTATACTATTATCAGCCTCTAGCAACAAAGTTTCTAACAACAAAATATAATACTGAAATACAAGTTCATTAACACAAATATCACTGTAGTTTGAAATTACATTTTATAGTAAATCTATTAACTATTATTTATACCAACCTGCCCAACATTGTATTTGGCTGTGCAGTAAAAATAGATGGATCTACAACAAATCTAGTATTATCCACGATTAGTGTTACTCTTTCAGATGTTCTTATACTCCGAGCTCCCTCTTTTGCATTCTCATATACAAATATCATTTCCCCAGATGTCTTACAACCACCATCTGAACTTGACTGACTACTGTTTCGGCTGTTGTTCCCAATACTGCTACTGGAACCATTGGGGGAAGCTTTTTGAGGACGAGGACTGCTTGGGCGGGAAGAACTATGATCTTTTTCTCGTTCTGCAACAGAAAAAAAAAACAACAACAACATACAAATTTCTACCTATACATTTAAATTTTCAGAATTTTTAAAAAACACAGTAATTTTGGTGGGGTTTTTCTGGTATTTGGTTTTGATGATTTGAATTTGATTATAGGTCTCAGATTCCTCAAGGGGCACACTTGATTTTTTCAGACCACAATTTTTTTCATGCAAATTGGCTTCTATTAATTGAAGCTTGCCTTTTTTGATAAGACCAAAGCAAAATATATCAATTGTTATTTCTCTGGGATAAAATGTGAGAGTACTACTTAAACCAGAAATAATAGAAAGGAACTACATTAATTTAGAATGCTACATGATCTGGCTAATTTTGTATCCAACAAAACAGTATATTTTCACAGGGCCAGCAAATACAAAACAAACATTGAAAATTCAATAAGAAAGAGTATAAAATTTAACCAAGCTGCATCCTAAAGACTAACACCTCTCAGAATGCTTGAAATATTAGCTCTGACCTCATATAGAAGCAGCAACTCTTCTGGTTAACTCACTAGGGATAGTAGGGCATGTTTATTTTTCAAAAATCTACTAGTGATTACCAAATACAATGGCTTATAAATGGTAGCATGCCACATCCTTCTGATATGTAGATATAGATATTTCCCCCAGAAAACCAATGCTGCAAATTTCTGGGAATGATGTTCAATAAGTTCATATCTGAACAAGTAAAAAACCTTATCCTATTCAAAAACCACTTAACCCCAATGGCCTGCCCCTTGCTACTCATCTGGCTTAGAATTGATACTTAGACAGAAAGTAAAAGAGTTTAAAAAAAAGAAAAAGGCACTGAGATTTTTAAATAAGAAAATTAAAGCATAGTGGCATGCAAATTTATCAACGACTGATCAGTTTCATAAGCAGTAGCTAAATTTCTCTAATAGCCAAATATTTAATAAGAACACTCACTACAATATCACTGATTACTAATTATATATTATTAGGATTTTTTTACTGATTACATAGTTTGTAGTTTTATAATTGGATTTCATAGCTCCCAAAAGAATTTTCTAATACTAGAAAAAAAAAAGTTCATTACTATCATGCTGGTAATGATCACAATAGCTTGAGAACTCCACATAATTATAACATCAAGTTCATCAGCTACATGTCCTCATCCTACTCTCCCTGTCCACAATCTGTATTTAAGACAAACATTATACACAAATTACTGTCAATTTTTTAAGTCTTCTCTAAGATGATTATCTACTCATCATCAGCAAATCTGACTTAAGCCCTAACACAATCATCTGCCATATGTGATTTTTAAAAAACTGTGGTCCATTAATGCATAACACACACACACACATCTATGTATCTTTCCCTTCCCTCTTCCTCACAAGTAGCTACCCACATGTAAAATGTAAATATAAATCACAGAGATCAAAGATAATCCACCTATGCTTTAGAATTGTTTTATATTGGTCTGGGAAACAATAGAGTAGACAGCAAGAAAAAAGGAACATTAATAAATGTGTCTAAGGAAGGCAGGATTTTTACTACTTTGGGAATCAGATCATTATATACCAAATTTATCTTTTTATTTGAAACATTCAAAAGAAAAAAATTCTATCAGCCAATTCACTTCTTCCTGACATTGTGAAAAATCATATCGATATATATAATATGTAAACTACTATAAAATGTATTCAAATCTATAGTTAAGAATTAGATTAAAAGGCATTTTTAAAATTCCATTATTACCTGTAGAGAGTTCCAGACTGTAAAGATTCTCTAATTACAATGAGCTCACCAACAAGTTCATTTTAAAACTATTTCTTCCTAGAAATAACCACCACCTAGCTAAGCAAAAATGGGCATAATAGGATACAAGGAAAAAATAAATGGATTCCATCCTCAAGTACTAGGTCTAATGCACTTCGAGGGAGAAATTCAACCACTTAAAATACAGCTGGAATTGCTAAATCAAAAGTATTTATTTTCTAAGAATCAGAGAATATTATTCTGACATACCAATGTGATGCTGCCGAGTGGGAGAAGTAACATTTCTAATACATGGAGTGAGTTGTGATTCTGCTCTTTCATGAGATGAGTCACGTGATCTGTCGCTTGACCTTCTTCTATCTCGGGATCTCTCATGTCCACCACTAGCACCATGTAAGCTCATTTTGGTGTGGTCCACTCCTCCTTTAGCAACACGAGAGGGAGTACTAAAAAAGAACATTATTCCCTTATTAAAAGATTTAAATTATTCAAGTCTTTAAAGAAAAAAAATTTAAACAAATATACAAGTTTACAGGCTTATGAACCAAATCTATTCAAAGCCAGGAAGGGCAGCTTTGACATTCACGGATTCTTTAAACTACAGAGTACCTTGAAAACATTTATCTAGCCCAACCTTTTACTTTGAAAAATTATTTTGCTGAGGTCCAGAAAGAAAAAGTACTCAGTCAAGGTTAAAACATCTAGTTAATAAATGAATCAGAATTAGAACAAGATTGAAATCAACCCAAGTATCAAAGAAAACCTGCCTATGCATGCTGATCTCTGATCCTACCAGGCTTAAGGCGTTAGGCTGATCAATTGAGAATTTACTGCTGAAGACCTACTACAACAAATGAAACATGTGAATAATACCTCTCCGCACCATTCAGGTTGAAAGCCTGACTGATGTATTTCGTTCATTCAATAAATGTCTGAGTATTTAATGTCAACGCATATGGTGCTAAAAGGTTCAAAAGAATCACAAAGAAGTTTAAGAAATAATGCTCACTCTCATGAAGATCAAAGCTAGTAGTTACCTACATGCTGTACAAAAACTAGATATTACAAAATAGCAAACAAATAAAAGTTAACAAAGGTCAGTGGACTTTCAGAGTAAAAATCACTTCTAGCTGGGAGGGATAGAATGAATTAAGAAAGGTTTCAGGGTAAAACTGGCATTTCTGCTGGCCTTGAAGAATGGGTATTATCATCATTCAAAAAAATGGTTGAGTTAGGGCATTCCAAAATTGGAAGAAGGGCATTTAGTATTCTTTTGAGAAAAGGTGACTAAATTCAGCATGGTTTGATGGCAAAAGCACTAGACCTGGAGTCAGGAAGACGAGTTCATATCTTGTATATGACATATAGATGCACAGTAAACTATTATCAAGTCAAACTGACCTCTCAGTCTCCATTTCTTCATCTATAAAATGTGTGGGGCAGACCATATGGCCCCAAAGATCCTTTCCAACTCTAAATTTAGGATTCTATGAAAACAACAGATCATGAGAAATTGAATAAGATTAGAAATAGTAGGGGTCTTGAATGCCAGGCTCAAGAATTTAAACTTTGTTATGCAAAGGAAGGCACTGAAGATCAGTTGTAATTAAAGAAAATTAATCTGACAATTGTATGTAGAAGAGCGTGGAGAAGTGGGAAACACCCAAAACTCAAAATCAATTTGGAAGCTAATGCAATAGTACTATACAATTTTTTAAGAAATTATTAAGTGCCTACTATATTCTGTGGTAGAAGTAATGGATAAAAGGAAAACATAAAAAATATTCCTTGACCTCAAGGAAACTACATTATAATGGGGGAAGAACACATCATTTAAACAGGTATATACATATATACATACATACCATATATACTCATATAGGCAAGTCACTTAACCCCAATTGTCTGGCCCTTCCCGTTCTTCTGCCTTAATGTGGATTCTAAGGCAGAAGGTAAGGGTTTTGGGATGGGGGCTAAAGTCTATTTAGGAAAATACTGAAGTAACATAGACAGTGACAATAAGGTAATGAATATTAATGGTGTTCATGTTAGAAAGGAATGAATATAAAGGTAGAATGACAGGACTTTGCAACTGATAAGACATGAGGAGAGAGGAAGAATGAAGAATCATGGATGATTCCAAAGTTTGTGACCCTGGATAACTAGAAAGATGCTAGCATCCAGATCAATTAGGAGGCTCAGTGGATTGAGAGCCAGGCCTAGAGACTGGAGGTCTTGGGTTCAAATTTGACCTCAGACACGTCCTAGCTGTGTGACCCTGGACAAGTCATTCAACCTCCAATGCCTAGCCCTTACCGCTCTTCTACCTTGGAACCAAAAAGCAGTACTGATTCTAAGGTGGAAAGTAAGGATTAAAAAAAAAGATGGTAGCATCCTCAGTAGAACTTTCTGTTGGGAAATTCAGAGGTAGGATTTTAGGGGAGAAAGCTAATGTAATGAGGTCTGCCTTGGATATGTTGAGAGTGAATTACCTATGAAACAGGGATATGTCAAATAGGTCAAAGAAGGTCTAAGTCAATTATCAAATTTTCAGTGTGTGCATTTATACCTTGGAAATCAGCAAACACTTTAAGTTAAGGATTGATTTATTGGGGGGATTTTAATTGTCCAGATTTAATTAATGGAAAAATATTAAAAATTCAGATTAAATTTAACACTCAAGTTTTTGGTTTTTGGTTGTTTTTTTTTTTCCAGGAGAGCCAGATGTTAAACATTTACCAGCAGATTTTCCAGGTAATCAAGCAGACCAGATGGTGAGAAAAGACTGAGCTCAAGAAAGATTCAAACTAAATATATATATGTATGTATGTATGCAGAGATAAATGAATCCTTGTAATTGATAAGATCACCAAGAAAAGGAATATAAACATTAAAGAGGAGGTCTCAAACAAAACAGAACATGATTTTCCTAAAACAGTGATGGGCAGCCTTTTGAGCTTGGTGTGTCAAAATTCATCAAAAAACTGAGCATAACTCGGGTGGAGTGTCACTTCAAGAAAACCATAATTTCACGATATTTTAAGTAACTTATAGTTTAAGTAACAAAAATGTATAATTGTAATATATAACTGTATTTAATAAACCAAAATAGGTAAATTAATATAGGTAGAATTGTCATCTATAGTGCACAGAGTGTCTACATTACCCTACAGCAAATGTTTCATCCTTGATATGCGGCCCCATACTTCTCTGTATGCGGCATCAAAAATGGCCACGTGTGTCAGTGCTGACACAGGTTTGCCAACACCATCCTAAAACATACACATGATAATCCTATTACCTCTTACTCAAAAAATTCCAGGGGTTCCTTATCGACTAGAGCAGTGATTCCCAAAGTGGGCGTCAACACCCCACACCTCCCCACTCGTGGGTGCTGCAGCGATCCAGGAGAGCAGTGATGGCGATAGGTGCATTGTACGAAAAAAGTAGAAACATTAATTGCTATTAAAATTTTTAAAAAATTAATTTCAAGGGGGTGCTAAGTAATATTTTTTCTGGAAAGGTGTGGTAGGACAAAAAAGTTTGGGAACCACTGCACTAGAGGATCAAATATAACTTCTCTTGCCTGGCCCTTAAAAGCTTCCATAACTTTGCAGTCATCTCACATTTCACTAACATCCTCTCCTTACACTTATCAATTCAGTCATAAAGGCCTCCTCAGTTTTCTGCACACACCAAATTGCATGCCCTTATCTCTGTCTCTGCACTAGCTGTTTCCCATGCCTAGAGTATATAAACTCTAAAATTCGGCTTAAAGACCACCTTCTTCATCTTTTTTCTTTCCAGGTCCCATGAGCTGCCTGAGAATCTCCTGCAAAAACTACCTCAAGGCTCATAGTGTATATTCTATATATAACATGTGTTCATACTGTCTTGTCCACTAGAATGGAAGTTCTTTATGCAGGGATTCTTTCACTTTTGACTGTGTCCCCAGGACTGACAATTCCTGGCACACAGTAAGTACTTAATAAACACTAACTGCTATCATCCAACTCTGCTGCCCTCTAGCCTCCTATCTTCAACTGCCTATAACATATTTCAACTTGGATATTCTGAGACATCTTAACGCAACATATCCAAACCTGAACTCATTATTATTCCCTCCTTACCTCACTCTTCCCCCTTCCTAAACTCCCTATTATTATTATGAAAGTGCCACCATTTTCCTAATCACTCAAGCTCCCACCCTAGGTGTCATCCTCAACTCTTGATTCTCTTCCCTCATATAAAACACATTGTTAGGCCTGCTAGGTAGCTTAGTGGACAGAATACCAGGCCTGGAGACAGGAGGTCCTGGGTTTGAGTCCGACCTCAAGTCACTTAACACTCAACAACCTAATCCTTACCATTTTTCTGCCGTGGAGCCAATAGTTAATATCAATTCTAAAAAAAGAAGGTAATGGTTTTATAAAGACACTGTCAAGGCCTGGCTTTTAACTCTGTAGTATGCCCTTTCTCTCCTCTGATACTGCCATCACTCAGGCAGAGGCCCTCATTACCTCGTGTCTGGTCTACTACAAAAGTCTCCAGGTGGAGACTCTTGCCCTTTTGCCATAAGCCTTCCCTCACCCTGTACACATACAGTAAGCAAAATGATATTCCTAAAGTGAATGCATCACTCTCCTGCTCATACTACAGTAGCCCTATAGGACGACTTCCAGGGTCAGATATAAACTGCTGTTCCCACCACCACCACTAATCCCACAAAGTTCTAGTCTTCTTCCAGATCACTCACTCCCTCACCTCCATAATATCTATAATGCAATGACACTGGGCTCCCTGCTATTCTTCCAATAAGATCCTCCATCTCTAGGCATTTTAATTGGCTGTTCCCCATGCTGAAAATGTTCTCTCTCTTCCTCTACCTCCTAGCTTTCCTGAAGTCTAAGCTAAAAATCTCATCTTCTACAAGAATCCTTTCCCAGTGCCCCTTAACTCTAATGTCTCTCCTCTGCTGATTATTTCTAATTTATCTAGCATATAGTTTGTTTGTATATAGTTGTTAGCATTTTGTCTCTAATCCTATTAGACTGTGAGCTACTTGAGAGTAGGGACATTCTTTTGTCCTTTGTGTATGCCTAGCACTTAGCACAGTAACCAGGCACATAATAAGCACTACAATATTTGAAAGACTATTTGGCCCCTGGCTAAGGAATGGGCCATGGCTGGTGAGGAGAAAAGATTGAGGAGTGGTAATATAGCAGAAGAAAAACTATTCCAGGATGGCATTAGTAAATGACGTTAACAAATCAACACTTCCCCAGGTATTTATAAGTTATAGGTCTTGGTCAAAAAATTAGGGAGGTATGGTAGTAACAGAAGTAAGGGGAGGTAGAAGAAAAGCAGGTAGTAAATCATTCTGCTTTCAGTTTGATGGGATCTAGAAAACAGTTAGGGAAATGGTTGCTTTGATAAAGTCAATATTATGCTCAACCATTATTTATGGAGCTTCTAGAATAGTATAATTAAAGATTTTTAAAGGATTTTCTTATATACATGAAATGTGTAATGGAGCTATGTATTCATTTGTGTTAGTCTTTTTTTATTCTTATTAGATAGTTTTTGAGAATTAGTCTAGGTGGAAAATTCTTCATATCAGTCTGAGGGCAAATTTTCCTCAATTGCTCCTCAGATGGCAGGCATACAAGTGACTGGTACTTGATGCCTTTCCATAAGACTTTCTAGAGCAGTGATTGTGAACCTTTTCAGAGACAAGATCCTTGTACGCTGCTTTCC
>NC_058135.1:242475420-242531167 GCF_016433145.1 Gracilinanus agilis
TGCTGCTAGACAACGGGGTGGGTGAAGTGAGGAATGGCCTCAGGGGCGGGGAACAAATCCACCCCAAGTCCCTCTGGCTTTCTAGTAATGAATTATGGCCTGTGACTGCAGATGTGCCCATAGAGAGGACTCTTTCATTTAATTTAACCCTTCCCAAAAAAAGCTATTTTTGAACTTAATCAGCAGTACTTAAAGCTATTTAACCTATTCAGGTGTTGTGAGTTCTAGTTGAGAGTTGGGGCTTACTGTTTTTTACTAGAAACAATAATTTTCCTCATATCATATCAGACCAAAAGTCTCTGTGTACCTATGTTTAAAAAAAAAAGACAAAGAGTAGGTATACCTTAACTTTTATTTACCCTTTTACTCAAGATGCAGCAAAAGAAAGGATAATAACAAGCAAAGACAATGGAAGAATAATTTCTATCATTCTTTATGCTACTAAATTTTCATTCTCCCATTATGTCAGATCAAATGAGAGGGATAGTTGTGCTTTGCAATCCTTAAAGCACTATATAAATGCTAGCAATTATCACTATTGTTGTTAAGAACCCATTTTCTGTGTGTGAAACTGATCATTTTAATGCAAAAGTTTTTTGGGGCAGCTGGGTAGCTCAGTGGATTGAGAGCCAGGCCTAGAGACAGGAGGTCCTAGGTTCAAATCCGGCCTCAGACACTTCCCAGCTGTGTGACCCTGGGCAAGTCACTTGACCCCCATTGCCTACCCTTACCAATCTTCCACCTATAAGTCAATATACAGAAGTTAAGGGTTTAAAATTAAAAAAAAAAAAAGTTAAAAAAAAAAGTTAAATCTTTAAGTACTGCCGATTAAGTTCAGTGAAAATGTTCAATCAAAACAAGTGCCAACCATGTTCACTGGGACATGGGTCAATAAAGGCAAAGAGTGCATTAAGTGGTGTTATATTCAAAAATCTTATTTCTATAACAGGTAATAATATATAATCAGAAAAGGAGATGAGCCAGTTGGAGTGAAAGAGATAACATGAAGAGTCCCAGTGCTATAGTAGTAAACATAAATTATAAAAAGACATAGAGGACTGCTCCTACCAAACAGATGGATCCTCCATGAAGGGTCTATGGGAGAACCCAGGCATGAACTGCACAGAATGAAGCAGCCTGGGGAGGTTATGATGTGCACTGATAGAAGCCTCAGAGATCCAAAATATCCTAAACCGCTAACATGTATTCAGTGATCTGGAGTTTGCAAAGCACTCTATATAGTATCTCATTTGATGCTGAAAATAATACTGTATAAGACACAAATAAGGAGGAAAATGTGCTAATCCATTTCAACTAATCATAGTCCAGTAAAGACTAACACTGCAGAACCAGAGCTCTTCACCTAGTGGCAGCTTACCCTAATTGTTGTTAAGGAACCCAGAAGGATAAAAAAATCTTCTCCCATGCCAGCCTTGCAATCTCAAACCTATAAAAATGACAGCAAATATCAGAGTCTCTCAAAAATAAGATACAGAAATTCTAGGTTTATAACTTCCTGGAATCCCATTATATGAAGTTATAAATGAATTACTGAAAGTTTTTTTTTTCTGGGACAATTTACCTAAATTGGTCTATTATCTTGGCATCAGTGACCACTTCAATGTGTTTTATAGCTTCAACTCCAGTCCTACCCAAGCTTATATTAACGTAGTAGTAAAGAGTTTTGCAATTTTATTTCGGTCACTGACTGAAAAGTCTTCTTTTATAGGAAAAAATACTCACTTTACAAGTTTTTAGAATATTAATTCTCAAACATTATAATTGGTACTTGAAGGGAACATTTAAAAATACTAACTACTTCATTAATTCATTAGAAAACACTAAATCAAGCCAAATTTTGTAACTATCATAAACATTGGACAAGTCATTGTCACTCTACACCACAAATCACTAAAACCTATAAATTCTGCATTAGAAATGGTCTCTTGCATTGTGGTTTATTCTTTTACATATATATAAAATCACCCTCATCATTCAGCACTTGAGCTGATACAACCCACCATCCTGCTCTATTTATCTTTCCCAATCAGCCCAGACAAAAATGATTCTTTATCTCCAACTACTACAGGACCATTGATTAAATACTATTCCTTTGAGACTGGCTTTCCATGCTATGCTGCATTATTACTATTTTACATGTAAATCCATCTCCACAACAAAAATGGTAAACCATCTGAATATACAAAGAGCTTTATCATGACCTATTATAGCTTTGTATCCTTGGTGCTAAGAAAGTTAATGCAATTTGTTACCAACTAAGCAAATGCCTATTGAACATATCACAAACAGAATTCTCCATAAGCAGCTCAATTCAACTTGTTCAAAACATAACTGACCATATCTTTGCCCAAAAATCCTTCCTTCTTACTAATTTCCTCACTATATTCTAGGGATCTATCATCATTTCAATTACCCAGGCTCACAATCTCCTCCCTCAACTTCTCACTGGCATTCACCTCACATACTCAATGTTTACAAATGTCACTGTTTCTAGCTTCTTAACATCTCTACTGTATCCCTTTTCTCTCCACTTCCGAAGCTGAAGCTACCCTGGTGGAGGCCTGCATCTCTTTTAAATCTGGATTATTATATTATACCTTGATCTCCCTGCCTCAATACCAGAAATTGTTTTCTGCATACCTAAGTTTTACAAGTCCCTGGGCATCCATTTGTTGTTAAAAAAAATAATAACTCTAGGGTAGGTACATGGTCCTTCTCATAATGTGAGAAAGATCAAAAGCAGAGAGTAAGAAGGAATATAAGACAATGCAAAATTTCTGTAATTCCAAATTAAAACAACTTTGAGGTACCACCTTCACACTTCTCAGTCAGATTAGCCAATATGACAATAAAGGAAAATGATAAATGTTGGAGGGGATGTAGCAAAACTGGGACACTGGTGAAGTTGTGATCAGATCCAATCATTCTGGAGGGTAACTTGGAATTATGTCCAAAGGGCTATCAAAGAATGTATATCCTTTGATTCAGAAATATCACTACTAGGTCTGTATCCTAAAGAAGAAATTTTTAAAAATGGGAAAGGACCTGTTTCTACAAAAATATTTATAGTTGCTCTTTGTAGTGGCAAACAATTGTAAACTAAAAGGATGTCCTTCAATTAGGGAGTGGCTGAACAAATTGTGATATATGACAGTGAGATGATTTCAGAAAAAGCTGGAAAGACCTACAAGAACTGATGCAGAATGAAATAAGCAGAACCAGGAAAACATTGTACACAGTAATAAGAAGACTGTGGAATAATCAAATGTGACAGACTTTGCTACTAACAGCAATAGAATGATCCAGAACAATTCTGAGGAACTTATGAAAAAGAATACTATCCAATTTAGGAAAGAACTATAGGAGCAAGAATTTGCAAATGGAAGCATATGATTTATCATTTATTTGGGTATATATTTTAGGATTTGGGTTTTATAAGATTATTCACCTTTCCCACGCCAACTTCCCATAGTTAGAGCCTTCCCTCTAAGATTACTTTCCATTTTTACTCAATAGAGCGTGTACTGTATACGGTTGTTTGCATGGTATTTATCCCCTTAGAATTTGAGTTTAAGGGAAGGGTTTATATTTTTGTTTTCTTTGTATCCCAAAGTTAACTCTTAACTTACGCACATTGGCAAAACTGATCACAAATTAGGAATCCATTATTTGTGTTTTCAGCAAAACAGCAGTATCAGAACTGCCAGACTTTTAAAGCATCGAGTAACAGATTTTATTTGTTATATTTACAATCTTTCTCCTTTTCTCTTTAGGGTGACTATCAAGAACATGAAGTAATGCTTATTTTATTACCTGTCCCTCTAAAACTTCCAGGAACACTGTTTTTTCTCCAGGTGAGATCTGTAATAATCCAGCACAAACTTCTAAGGTTGTTACCCAGATCTCTGGGATATCCTGATGTCTCTCTCAAGTTTTTTCCTCTCAGACTGATTTTTTAAATATTAAGACTATAATCAACAACTATTTTTTTATTCTTAAGTTAAAAAAAACACATATCCATAACTCCTTTGTTCATTTTTAGACTATTTTCTCTGTACCTCTTATACTTTAGTACATTTCTTAAAGTATGGTGAGTACCCAGTATATTAAAATGTATCTTGATTTTACAAAAGGAAAGTGTCGATGTTTTCTGTTAGGTGTTCACCTGAACGCTTTTTTAGCTCCACAGAAAAATAGGCTATGTCATTCAAGAATAAAATTCCTTTTCTAAGTCATAAAACTGACCTCTCATTATCCAGCATATTCTCAACATAATCTGTAATATTTAATGGCTTAAATATTTAATATCACCAAAATTCATCCAACACTAACAAGCAAAAAGCTAGTTCAGCAATAATATGAGAATAGGACCTGAATTTCTAAATTACAGCTTAGAATTCAGGAACAATAAAATCCCCATCCAGGAATAGTCTTTTTTTTTTTTTTAAACCCTTAACTTCCATCTGAAGAACAGTAATGGTTAGGCAATGGAGAGTTAAGTAACTTGCCCAGGGTCACACAGCTAGGAAGCATCTGAGGCCAGATTGAACTCAGGTCCTCCCATCTCTGGACATGGCTCTCAATCCACTGAGCAATCTTGCTGCCCCCAGAAATAGGCTATTCTTAGCAAAAGTCATTTAAGTCCATATAGACTTATATAGAAGGATATAGAAGGAACTAACAGTCTCAATTCAGACTAAATTATGTTACTTTTCACTATATTTACTCCTTCTTTTACATGATAAACATGGAAATATGTTTTGTATGATGACATGTATATGTTATATCATATTACCTGCCACCTTGGAGGTGGGGGAAGAAGATAGATCAAAATATCAGAAAACAATTATTAAAAATTGCATCTACATGTTAAAAATATATATAACAAAATTTTTTAAATTGTCAGTAAGTGTGCTTTTCTAAGATGACAAAGGATAAAAAATGTTAATTGTTGCAAGGTCTAAACTAAGACAGGCACACTCATACCCTTTGGATGGAGCTGTGCACTAATTCAACCATAAAATGTAGAATTACACTAGAAATCACCTAACTGTAACAACCTACTGATTAAGCAAAACTACTACAGGGAATTATCTGAAGAAAGTAAAAGACAGAGGGAAGGGCAAAAATGTGGTAGCAAATAACTAAGTAGAAATGTGGACACCCATCAACTATGGAATAGTTAAACTGTAATACTAATAATGTAACTAAAGATTACAATAAGAAACGATGATTATGACGAAATCAGTGAAGTTGGGAAGACTTTGTGAACTGATCCCCAGATGAAGAAAGAAGAAAATAATTTATGAAATGATGACAATAACATAAAGGAAAATAACAATGAAATAATATAAAAACTGATGAATGTTGCAACCAATTATGAGAGCAAATATATCATCTTTTCTCAAAGAGAGGCTATGAACTATAGGTACAAGATCAGGCCATACATTATCAGACATGGCCAACATTCACAATTAAGAAGCACATATTAAGTGCTTAACCACTAGGCACTGGGCTAGGTCCTGAGGATACAAAGACAAAAACAAAATAGTCCTTGCCTTCAAGGAGCTTATACAGAGGAAAAAAGCAGGTACATACATAAATATGTACAAAATAAAAACAAGGTAACTTGAGGAAGACAGGGAGGATTCAGATAGCTCTGAAGGAAAGAAGGAACTCTAGAAAATAGAGATAAAAGAATGCATTCCAGGCATAGAGGATAGCCTATGAGGGACAAGAGACAGTTTTACATATGAAGAACATCACGAAAACCAATTTAAGGAATACAATCTGAAAGAAATTAGGTCAAAATCAAGCTTGCCCAAATATCATTATAGCCTCTAATTGGATACATAATCTAAATATAAAAGGTAGCATCATAATCATATTAAAGCAGCAAGGAAAGATATTTTTGCAACTATGGCTAGGGGAAGAGTTAATAACCAAAGGATGGAGTGGATAACAGGAAATAATATTAATAATTCTTAAAGAATAAAAGCTCTTTTGCAAAGAAAATCAAGAGTTAATTTTTTTTTAATTTCCAGCAAATCTCTTATAAAAGTCTAATGTCCAAAATGCATTAAGGAACTAACTCAAATATAGAAGAATACGAGTCATTCCTCAACAGAAAAAAGCTCAAAGGATAAAAGACAATTCCTAAAAGAAGAAAGGAAAGCATTCAAGAGCTATATGAAATAAAAAAGTTTCAAGTCACCAACAATTTAGAGACATGCCTTCCCTTTCTTAATTATTTCATATTTATTATATGTACATACATAGTTTGTACATATTTGTTTGCTTATTGTCAACCGAACTTCTTAAGGGCAGGGATTGTCTTTTGCCTTTTTCTGCATGCCCAAGGCCTTAACACAATGCCTGGCACATAGCTGGTACTTAATAAATGTCGACTATCAGATTGGCAAAGCCAATAAATGAAGAAAATGGCAAACTCTTGCTAAAGCTGCAGGAAGACAAGCGAAATGGTACATTCTTAGTGGAACTGTACATTGGTCCAGCCATTTTGGAAAGCAATCTGCAATTATGACCACAAAGACAAGAAAACCACACAAATCCTTTTACCCAGAATTATCACTAGTATAATACCTAAATCCAAAGAGATCAAAGAATAAAAAGAACTTCGTGTAAAAAAATAGTTACAGAAATTCTTTTTGTTATAGGCAAAGAAGTGGAAACAAAAGAGATGCCTGTTAGCAGAGAAAGGCCAAACAAATGTATTGTTCCTTCTTAAAAAAGGTGATCTATTAAGAAGTGATGGGAAGTGATGGCAATGTCTTTTAAAAGCATCAAAAAACATCCATCATGTTAATGTTTACATACACTTATACACTCAACCTTAATGTCTTAAAAATGTAATAAAAATATATTTAAGCTAAAAGGGAAGGAAGAAAAGAAAATTCTTATATCTTCCAAGTTATAATGACAAGATAGTAGCATGAGGAAATCTAGAACCAAAAGGAAGAAGCACAAAGAGAAAAGCATCTGGACAAAGATCAAGAGAAGTACAAACAAAAATAAAATCTTTTTTAAAGTACACTACAGACCATAAAGAAGAGAGAAAAAGGAAATAGAGGAAGAGGCTCAAGAAAAAGTTTACATTTCTGACAAAACACTCAATAAGATCTTATAGGATAATCTATTCCAATTCTGGATATCTCTAATTGTAAAAGTTCTTCATCAAAGCCAAAAATCTGCCATCTTATATGTAACTCCTACTTGTTCAATCTAGCTCTACTTTTTATAATAGGTACTGTAAGGGGCAAAAAGGGGTTTTATGGGTTCAATATATTAAAAGATGGTCACCAGAGGATTGAACTATTATCAATCCTTAATTAAGAATAATCTCAAGTAAAAATTGACTTTTAGTAAGTTTATTTACAATTAGGAAGGTTGAAGGTAGGGAAATTGAGAGAGAGAAGAAACTCTGGCCCCGACTAGAGGCCTGGACCAGGTAAGAATTTAGAGGCCCCAGCAGAGGGGCGCAGAGGTTAATTAAACAAGACTTCTAGCCACAAGACCTTTTACAATTAGAGAGGCCTCCCTGAGGATAGAGCCTCCAGAAATTCAAGGGAAGAGACAGAGAGTCAGCCTAACTTACCCACCTGACAATTCAAAGGGAAGCAGTCAGAGGTCCCACCAGAGTATCAGAGTTCCAACATTCCTCCATGAACCAGAGACAGTCCTTCACCAGATGCTCTCTTCCACCAAAAACCCCTCACTCACTCAAATCCCTTTTTTTAAAGTGGTCATTTATGTGTCACTTCCTGTACCTCCCTCCTAATTTGCATGTCCAATCACAATAGATGATTCTCATAGTACTGCCTGGGGGCAGTCAGTTGATTCTGATTCAAGATCCACTCTAGCATACCTGGGTTATAGACCTCCCAGAATTAAGAGGGGTTCTCACCTCTGGTGATTAAATCTAAAGAGGGGCAGTGTAGACTTAATCTAATTATCACAGTACACAAATAAGACTGATTTTCCTTCCAACTGAAGACCATAAGAATATAAATATATGGCACCTAGAAGTAAATACTGTAAATGGTCTGAATGTAGCCCAAGTCAAGTACATAATGTTAACCTTCAATGTCTTCACTATATACTTTAATTAACAATTTAATTAGTTGCGATTACATTAGATTTTCTGGAAACCACTGCATGCTGAAAATATTTTAAATGCTGTGTCTTTTTCACTAAAACTGCTATTATTAAGCCATATCTTCCTGAAACTAAACTTGCCCAGCTGGTTTTTTTCATCTTAATTCATATCTTCACAGTATTCCTTTTGGGTTTTTTCTCCCCACCAATTGGAAAATGTTCGGATATATGACTATGAAAGAATAATAATATGCTATAAGAAATTATGAAAGGGACAATTTCAGAGATATCTGGAAAGATTTGCATGAATTGATATAGTCAAGTGAATAGAACCAGTAAAATAATTATTTATATACAGTATTATAAAAAATTAACTGACTTAAGAACTCTGATCTTTTATAAAAACAAACCACAATTCCAAAGAACTAATGATAAAAAATAAATGAAGTATATATGTGTATATATATTCTCCATTCCTTTTTTATAAATTATATAAATGACTAAAAAGATGGAGAACCTCTCTAAAATAGGAATTATGCACAAAAAGCAATCAACTGTCTCCATAGACCAAGAACCCAAACAAGGTAATAATGTAATGAACATTGAAGAAAATTAATTCCTCTACACTCTCTCAGCACTCTCCTTCCCCCCTCCACCAACCACACACCCAACAGCAGAATTGCACAAGCTAATCCCCAACAGACTTACAATACAACTCATTTCTACTGCCACCCTCCATCCCAGTAGCAGGAAGTCAGAAAGCAGAAGCTTACTCAAGCATCACTCTTTGTGCTGAATGAAAACTCAGCTAGAGAACTAAAGAAGAGAAAGAACTAAAGCAGGACATGAGTGTTATGGCTATGTGACACTCCATTAAGCCTGAGGTGGGGAAAAAAGTCAGCGTCCAGCTGAGGCCAGTTTGTTCCCCCAGAACACCCTTTAGAGAAGAACTAAAGGAAGTGAAACCTCAATTACCCAGCATGAAACAGAGGGTAAAACAGCTTTAAGGTCCAGGACCCAGAGGAAATTGCCATCAAAGAGGATCAGAAAATTAAGTGATAGAATAAAAAAAAAAATTTAAGACACTGAAATTACCCAAAATATCTCAGGAGAAAAAGCAAATCAAATGACTTGGGAAGATATAAATTAACAAGGAAGATGTTAATGACAGAAGAGATTATGGTCTCCAAATCAGGTGAAAGAGTCCAGACATCTCTGAACAAATATTTCAAAACAAAAGAATATGAGCCAACATCTGATGAGACATAGAACCGAATATCCCAAAAGCACAGAACCACAACAGGATATTACTAATTTAAAAAGAAATAAAAAATGTTAAAGCAAAATTTATTACCTATACAGCAGAAATAATCAACAAAAAAGGAAAAATCTGAATCCATGGTGATAAGTCTCAAAGAAGCAAAAAAAAAGAAAAAAGAAAAAAGAAAAAGAATAACTGATTGGGAGAGCAAAAATATGAAAGCAAAGGTCGATCTGGAAGAAAAACAAAAGTCAATAATAACATTAAAAGACAACTTGGGGGGGGCAGCTGGGTAGCAGCTGGGTAGCTCTGTGGATTAAGAGCCAAGCCTAGAGTCAGGAGGTCCTGGGTTCAAATCTGGCCTCAGACACTTCCCAGCTGTGTGATCCTGGGCAAGTCACTTAACCCCCATTGCCTACCCTTACCACTCTTCTGCCTTGGAGCCAATACACAGTATTGAAAGACAACTTACCTCTACACAAGTAAAACTTATTTCAAAGAAACAATTGTAGAGAGTCAATTTAAGGATTATAAGTCTCCAAGAAAAATACAAGTTGAAAAAAAAATCTGCATGCCATAATGAAAACAACAACAACAACCAGGAAGCCACACAAAACTACTGAAAACAAACATACACACATACACACTCTCTCTCTCTCTCCAAAGAATGCCTCCAGATGTAAGAAAATACCCTATATTGTAAATTCCAATATCTGAGATACTTAAATTTAACAGTTACAATAACAAACAATAAACTCATAAGAGACAATTCTGCACACACTAGAATCCACAGGAGGAAATGGAATATATAAGCTTTCAAGATGCAATTCAAGGTGACATGTCCAGCAAACCTCAACCTAACTATGTAGTTAGGTTGTATGTAACTATTTAGTTACAATGTAAAAAAGTGTACTTCAAAAGAAACATAAACATTCTTGGAAAGAAAATGAGAACTGAAGTTATTTTATAAATATAATATAATCTTGGGGTTTTGAGTATCAGATTTACCATTTACTAGGAAGACATCTTAAGGCACCATCTTCTTAATCTATTTCACCCTTAATATTAACTTCTTTAAAATGGAGATAATAGATTTTCCCTTACAGAGAATTAATTAATTCCCTTACAGGATTAATGAATAGATAATGCAGAAGAATGGATGTAAAAATCCTTTGTATTAGATAAATATACAACATGATTATCTTAAAAGGCAACCATCTATTATCATTCCAAGGTTGATTTAAATCTAGTTTTAAAAAAACAAATGCAATTTTATGCAAGAATTTTTCCCTATAACAAAATAAACCTATAGAGATTTAATTTGGGGAAGGGGGGAGTAGGGATTGGAGAAGAATAAATTTGTTTAATGGTCATATTATTCAAAGTCAATACCAGATTTTATCAAAATAAAACTGTCAGGACTAAAAGGACCCTTAGAAGTAAACTAGTTAAACCCATTTCACTTTTGTTATTAAGGAAATTAAATTAAATTCTATCAATATAATCAAAATATTAAAGTCTCAAAGAAGCAAAAAAAAATTTTTTTTTCTATTTCCCCCAGTGATAACTTTTATCTTTTACAAATTATTTTCACCATGCATCTAAGAATTCTACAGCAATATACATCACCCTCAAAGAACAATTTAAATGAACCAGAAAGGGGAACAAAAAGAAAGGGCTGGTACAAAACACATTTTTTCCCTATGGGTCGCTAGCCCTTTGGTATTTTGCCAAGTACCAAAGAATTAAAACAAAAACCTAAAAGCATTGTTTGGGTGGATAAAATTAATGGCAAAAACTAGTGTCATTTCTTTTCACTCCCCAGAGCCAATAAGAATCACATTCAGACCAAGACTCTGAAGAAAATTATCATCAAAAAGAACTATGCCCTCCTGGGCCACAACTTCCACATTAACAAGTACAAGAACATGCCCAGCAAGAAGCTCTGCAATAAGATCACAGGATATGTTATTCATCTGATAAAGAGGAACCAGAGAGGATTTGTGAGAGGTAGCTCCATCAAATTGCAGGAAGAGAAAGGAGGGGTTAACTGTGTTTGTTCCTGACAGCTCCGCTATGATCACTGAAGTGGACCCTAATACCAAAGAAATGTTGAGACTTCTAGACTTCAGGAGTCTGTCCAAATTACAAGTTATCAAGCCCACAGTTAAGATGAACTTCAAAAAACCAAGAGGAGCTGTTTTATATTTGCTTTTGCCATCTTTCCAATAAATTTGTAACATCCCTCCACATCCCCACTTTGTTTTGTTCTTTTCCTAGCATAAATCCAGATAAATGAGACATTCGAGAATATATAATACTTTAAATGAAGAGTTTAGAAAAGCAAGAAAAATTTATCTTTAGTTTTATTTGGTTACATTATTCTTAACAAAAGTTTGCAAATATACATAAGGTCAGGTGACCCTAGAAGACACAAGCCTCAACAGTTAACATGATACTGACAGATGCTTCCAAATTTGAGAATAGCCATTGATACTTTCTTCTATTACATGGAAGGCTATTTTTTACACATTATTCAAGAACATAAGATTTAAATAAAAATATGAGACCAAAGAAGCCCTTTCGACATTAATAATCAGATAATATAGTAGTCACTGAGAGATGAGAGAGGAATGAGAGAAAACAAAGATGTAAATATGAACCAAAAAGTTTTAAATTATTTTAGTTTTTGAATGAAGAAATTTTCTCAGTCTACTAAAACAAACACATGACAGTAAAAAAACTTGCCTCATTTGGAAATACTGTATTTACAATCTCTGAATTTGTGCAAGCTTAAAAAAATTACACATAATTACTTTTTGTTTCATATTGACAATTACCAAATCACCTGATCAACAATTTCTATTCTTTAATTAAGCACAGCATTATTTTAACTAATAATTGGTTATACTGATTGAAAATGCTTAAAAGGACTGTTTAACTTTTGCTCCTTAGAAATTATTTCATTTACTTTATTCTCACCAGTTTGATTTTTTTAAAGATGCAGCAAAAACAAATTTCAATTTCAATCTCTTTCTTAAATAATTGTTGATGGTGTTCATACAGAAAGATTATCAAACCTAATATTCTCAAGTTACAGCAAGATTCCACTAAGATTTTTAAACAAAAAGCCACCCAAAACACATGAGAAAATAAAAAAAAAAACATGCTAGTTATTTTAAAAATCATCTGCTACTAGTGAAAGCAAGAATGACCTTTGGCATTCAAAAATTTCAGTGATCAAAATAAAATATTGGGGGGGGGGGATTTTTCCCTGTTTATCTCTTACTAAGCCCCAGAGATTATCATGTAATAAATAAATGAATACACACCTTCCGGTTGAACATGCCAAAGAAGACACACAAAAGCAAGGAAAAATTTTTGAAATGAGAGCACAAAGGAGCTCTGCTCTTTCAAACAATGCAGCAGTGAAAGCCAGGTCAGCATCCTTGAGCATTACTAGCAAAGTTTAGCACACTTGATATTTCCATTATCTTCTTAAGATTCCTTTGAATCATTCAAAATAATCTTATTCCTATCACATACATCCAACTCCTCTACCTTTTCTACCGCTTCTTTGCCTTCCAAGTACAATAATCCTGTTTCAGTTATTTAGGCTGCCTAATGTTCAGAGACGCAACCCCCCTCTAGATATTAATTCAGTTCATTTTCTCACAGTCACTGACTCAGCCGTGGGTAGCGCAGCACTGACGTCTCTAACCTAACAGCATCGTATGAGCTGTGGCCGGTCCATTTCTCCATCTCTACACAGCCATTGGATATTGTAATTGACAGACAGGAGAAAGAAGCTGAGAGACGAGAGCTTAGTGGTACACTGCCAAATGCCATCTGTAAAGCTAATTCTGGCCTTGCCAGCCTTCCAGGTTTCAGAAAAAGGGGGGAAAGCCGGTTGAAAAATGATACAGCAAACTTCTTTTTTCATTAAGTTTTCTACCTTTTATTTGTGGTACTTCAAGAGAGTAAAGATTCACTTGAATTTATGACCAAAGAATAAAGTCCAAGTAATGCTACTTGATTCTTCAAAGAAACAACACTTTTTTATCTTCTAAACAATTCCTGAGACTACAGTTTATAATTTACAAAGTAAATGGACAGCTCAGTCTTCATTCAGGCCCAGATAAAGAACAGAGCATGCGCTCCCCACGTGGGAGTGAGACCTTGCAGCAAAGTCTCATATTGAATATATGATGCATGTATCTTTGGTAACTTGAGGAGGCTGCAGATTCTGAGTTTGATACCATGATTGTCCTTCAAAGTACCTTTACAGTTATCTGATTTGTATAGAGAATGAAATTCTGTTTTTTAAAAAAGCAAAAAGCCCTCCTCTGATGATAACTAACAACAATTTTGGCTAATTTCAGAAAAGGAATTAGGAGCTTGTTAGCAAAATACCAGTTAAAATGTGGGGTAAGATATCAAACCTCCATTTAAAGTCAAAGATCTAGTCAAAATATTTGCTAAAATTTTACTACTTTCAAAGCTCTTTCCTAGTATCACATCAATTTTGCTTGTCATCAGAAACTAATGCAAGAAAATGAATCAGACCTAATACACAGCATTTATTATGTATATTTTCCATTTCTAATAATGCATTCACAATGTCATATATACCTACTAAAAGAGATCACATTTATTTATATATATGATTTATAAAATATTTTCATGTATTACTTCATTTTCTATCTTTGGACTTGTGTTATCTACTTATACAAGTAGCTACTCAGATGATACTTGTATGCATATTATCCTCATTTTATAAAAGAAGAAATGAGGTTACATAATATGAAATGGAGCGAGGAAGAAAAAAATACATATACATACATACATACATTCTCTCTCTCACGCACTCTTGCGCTCTCTCGCGCTCTCTCTCTCTCTCTCTCTCTCCCCCGCCCCATTCTCTAGTGGTTGAATTATATATGTATGTCAACTTAAAATCTGGACACCCCAAGTTTACCCCTGCCCTTTGAGAAACCCCAGTACCAGGCACACACCTATTTTGGGTGAGATTAGTAGACACAGTCGAACGTTGAGTACCTTTATTTGTTTTAGAAGTTTCTCCCACTGTATTAAAGTCCTCTCTCAGGAAGCGGAGCTCTTAGTTTGACCTTTTCCTTAGTATTTGTTATAGTTGACCACTCCCTGATTACCCCAGCTGCAGGCCTGCTTGCAGTTCATCTATGAATACTTGCTGTACCAAGTTCTCCAGAAGGTATATAAGTTCCCCCAATTCTATTGTTCCTCAGAGGATAATCTAGGGCAGTGATCCTCTCAGAGATACTGGTAGGACCCAATAGTGGACACTATCTCTTTTCTGATTAAAGGCTTGGTTTTTCTGACTATTTTAATAGTTCTGTGTTTTTTCCAAGTTAACATGTATAACAGTCTTTCAGTCAACAGCATTTATTAAACACCTGCATTATATACCAGGCACTACAAGCATTGGGGATTAAAAAAAAAACCCACTCCTCCCCAAAAAAAAGGCTCTGTTCTCAAGAAACTCAGAAGTCTAAAGGAGGAGAAAACATGAAAACAACCGTAAATAAACAAGCTAAAATACAGGATAAACTGATGGTAGTCTCTGAGAAAAGACTAAGACTAAGGAGATGTGGGAAAAGATCTTGCAGACGGCTGGCCTTCAGTTGAGACTTTTAAAGGAAGCCATGAAATTTAGGAGACAGAAATGAAGAGAAAGAACACTGGTCAGGTATGAAAGGCCAATGACTGGATTACAGAGTATGTAGAGGGGAGTAAGTGTAAGAAGAAGCTGGGTTACAAAGGTCTTAGAAAGTCAAATAGAGGGCATGCCAATCTCCTTATCTTTGTATCTTCACAAGGAAACTGTTTCACTTACTAGCTATCTGAACCAGGGCAAGTCAACAAAGTAATAGAGATACTTTTGCAAGTTGTTCATCCTTCAAAGAGAACTGTAGCATCACAAGGGTGTTGACTGGGCTTGTGCATGAACTGGATTTGTGAGGCTGAGTTGCACAGTTAACAGCCTCACTCTCTTCCAGTCATCAGAATTCCAGTAGTAAGACAAAAGTAAAGAACAAATGGCAACTACCCAAGGTAAAGTGGACCTTGGTGTCTTTTTAGTCTGATCACACTCTTAAGAACTCCACAGCAGCTGCTTCGGCCACCTTCATGCCTATTAGAACAAATTATTCTCTTCCACCCATTCCACCAGATAAAGTCTTCAATATGTTTGGTATAGCTATTCCCCTGTCGACTTTGGAAAAACATAGAACTATTAAATAGTCAGAAAAGCCACTAATTAAGGAAAGGGGGACAGGGCTGTAACAAGGAAAAATTAGATATTAAATATATATTTAAGGTGTGGTCACCAGGAATCAATCAGATCTAGATTGAATTCCATAATTAAAATAGACCCAAGTCAGGATGGGTTTTATGGTAGTTTATTTACAATTAGGAAGGTTGAAGGTAAGAAGAGAGAGAGAGAAACTCTGGTCCGGACCAGCAGAGGTCTGAACCAAGTGAGAATTAAAAGATTAATTAAATAGGCTACTAGCCACAAGGCCTTAGCAATTAGAGGCTAAGAAGCCTGCTTGAGGCAGTCTAGAAATGCCAAGGTAGGCCCAAGGAAGTCAGCCTAACTTACCCACGTGACAATTCAGAGGGAAGCTGCCTGAGGTCTCGGCTGAGATTCTTCAGCACCAAGTTCAAAGCTGGGAACTGCCTCAACAGGAAGTTACCATCACACTTAAAGAGATAGCATCTTTCGTCACTTCCTGGGGGTCCACCTCTAATTCAAGTGGACAAATGGCAGCCTCAATACTGGTTTTGGACTGCCCCAAGGGCAGTCCCTTGTTCTTGATTTGTTACTTATTGTCACATGTGGGTAACTCATCTCCCCTCCCCACTAAGGGAGGTGAGGGTGACATTATCTCTGGTTGCTAGAGTTTTAACTATGAATGGGGATGAGTTAATTCAATTTACACAGGGCTGAGTAGGCCTCTACTCAGAGCTGCTCTCTACATGCCTTATGCAGAGTGTGGAACCTAGAAGGTCAGAATTAAAAATCCAGACCCCTGTATGACATTATAGTAAAACAGGCTTGTCCACAGACCTGCAGACCTTTGGTCTCCAGATCCTAACCCTTGCATGATAAAACAGCCTTATCTACAGGAACTCACACTTGGCAGACATCCCCATATCTTCAGGAATTTCAACCTTGCAGACATCCTGTCCCCCAAGATCTGGGCCCCCCCTCTGCCTGCTCATCCTTAAATATTCTGCTCCTGCACAGCTCAGGGTCCAAGACAAGGTTTTAGTCCCTAGCCTTAAGCTAGACCAGTGATTCCTAAAGTGGGCGCCACCACCCCCTGGTGGGTGCTACAGTGATCCAGGGAGGTGGTGATGGCCACAGGTGCATTTATCTTTCCTATTAATTGCTATTAAAATTTTTTTAAAAATTAGTTTCCAGGGGACTAAGTAATATTTTTTTCTGGAAAGGGGGCGGGAGGCCAAAAAAGTTTGGGAACCACTGAGCTAGACAACAAAGACCCCTTGCATTTTGCCTTGCTGGCTTCAGACTGTTTTGGGGGGATCAACTCCGGGCACTTCAGTATATGAAGGGAACTATGCTGAGTCCTGACTAGACAGCTTTGCAGGTATAAGCATTTTTATTAAAAAAAAAAAAAAACTTTAATTTTTTTCCCTTAAAAAAGACTATGTACATACATATATACTGGCAATGAGAATTGTGTAATTAGAATCTGTTCCCCAAACTCCAATCCCCAGCATCCCACTTTCCTCCTCACATTTTGTGCTGATGTAGGGAGGATATAAGTTTTATGTAGCCCTGCCCCTCTCCCTCTCCTTCTCCCTCTCTCTTTCTCTCTCTCTCTCTCTCTCTCTCTCCCTCTCCCTCTCCCTCTCTCTCTCTTCCTGTTAATGGTAGCTGCTGCCAGCCAGCTTTTTGAGCAGGCAGGAGAATTTACTCACGTGGTCTTATTTTTGTTAGATAATTACATTTTTATACTTATATTTCCTTTTTATTCCTTTTACTTCAAGTGATTGTTAATAAATTTTATAAAATATAATACTTGGAGTATTATACATTAATTTAAATCTTACAGAACAACGTTACACAAAGCAAAAACTCACTAAATAAGCAAAATCATCAGTAAAGGGGTCAACAGTTTCACCAAATAGGTCATACCAGACTAAGCTCATTTCCTTTTTGATGGGATCACTAGACTGATATATCAAGAGTTTGACTTACCTTAATTTCCACAAGATACATGACGAAATTTCTCAAACACTTGTAAAGACTCAAAAGAAGTAGACTAGATGACAATATAGTCAAGTGAATTGAGAACTATTTGAATTACCAGATCCAAAGAGCAGTCATTAGTGACAAAGCAGAGATCTTTAGTGGCCTGCCCCAGGAATCTGTCATTGTCTTTTCAAAATTTTGACCAATAACTTTAATGTAAGCCTAGATGGGTTGCTTATCAGAATTTTCAGATTAAAAAAAAAAAAAACAAAGAGGGATAACAAGCACAATGGTATAGCTGAAGAAATGAGGAGTCAGGAGACCCGAGCCAAATAATATATCAAATATGTAATAGGCAAAAAAATGTGACTTTATGCAAATAATTTAAGTACTCAGGACCTTAATTTTCTCATTTATAAAATGAAATTAGTATCTGCTTAACGGGGTTGTTTTGAAGATAACACTTTGGAAAGTTTAACGAACTATGTAAATTAAGCAATTATGATGACAATCAAAAATTTAAAGTATCAATAGGAAAGAACAATGTCAAATAAAAAATAAGATCACAAGTGTGCATATATTTTAATTTCTATTTAGAAACTGTGTAAATGGAATTAGCTCATCCCCATTCATTGTTTAGACTCTAGCCATCAGAAACAATATCACCCCACCCAACTTAGAATTAAGTGGGATGGGGAAGGTCTGTTACCCACACGTGATAGTAAGTAACAAATCAAAAAACAAGGGACTGCCCTTTGGGCAGTCCAAAACAGTACTGAGGCTGCCATTTGTCCACTTGAAATTGGAGGTGGATACAAGGAAGTGACGAAAGATGCTATCCTTTAAATATGATGGTAACTTCCTGTGGAGGAGTTGGCGCTTTGAACTTGGTGTTGAAGGATCTCTGATGAGACCTCAGAAGGCTTCCCTTTGAATTGTCACGTGTGGGTAAGTTAGGCTGACTCTCTTTCCTTGGCGTTTCTGGAGGCTCTAGCCTCAAGGAGGCCTCTCTTATTGGAGGCCTTGTGGCTAGAAGCCTTGTTTAATTAACCCCTGTGCTCCTCTGCTGGGGCCTCTAAATTCTTACCTGTCCAGGCCAGAGTTTCTCTCTCTCAATTTTCCTACCTTCAACCTTCCTAATTGTAAATAAACTTCCATAAAAGTCATCCTGACTTGGGTCTATTTTAATTTGAAATCGCATTAATCTGATTTCTGTCAACCATACCTTAAATATCTAGTTTTAACTCTTACAAATCCAAGATGGAAACTGCCCAGTTCCTGCATGCCTACACTAGCAAAACTATAATTTTTTTTTAATAAGATCACAAAGCTATCAAGAAATCTAATGCAGAAGGCAACTCAGTGGATTAAGAGCCAGCCAGGCCTAGAGATGGGAGATCCTGAATTCAAACAGAGCCTCAGACTAGCTCTGTGATGGTGGGCAATTCACTTAACCCCCAATGCCTAGACCTTACTACTCTTCTGCCTTGGAACCAATACATAGTATTGCTTCTTTAGATGGAAGATAAGGGTTTTTTTTTTAAAAGGGAGAAATCTAATGTAAAACTAAAGTAACTTTTCCCACTCCAAATTCACACATGTCAGCCAAAAGTCCAAGAGCAAAGGAAAAAGCCACCAGCAAAGTCAACATCAGCCAGAGCATTGTGTAGCCTGGAAGACTGTCTAGATGTAGCAGGAAAGCCTCATAAGAAAGGCCCAGAATGGTCAGAAAACCACAGAATGAGATTCTTTGAAGTGTCCCAGCAGCAGCACTCATTTGAAGACAGCCCAAGCATCCAAGGACTTTGAGGAACCTAACTTTCCAACCTAACATACAGGAGAAGATACAGAAGATCCAGGACTCTAAATCTCAAAGATCTAAGGGGGAAAGAGAAGGTAGGGTGATAAATGTCATGAAGGCGAAGTCAGTTCAAGAATCCAGAAGATCCAGAGCCAAACCAAAAACCTCAATATATGCAAAAGCGTAAAAGGTGGAAGAGCCTAGGCCTAACACAAAGCCCCAATTCAGGAATCAAGGTTGAAGAAATGAGCAAAGAAAACACTGACCAGTATCAAAAATTATTGTAAATCTTGAGACCTTCAAAACAAGTAACTCTATAACAACTATAAACAGAAAGTAAAAGGAAACTATGATTTCCTCAAGGATTACATGAGTACCTAAAAGAAATAAGGTAAGAAATAAAAAATTAAAGTCTGGAAGAAAAAAACTGGAAAACAGCTTCAAAGAAAAAAGTGGTAAACTTTAACCAAGACAATCTCCCTGAAAACTAGATTAGACCTCCAAAAAAATTCAGTAACTACAACAGCCAGCAAGAAATATTAGGAAAAAAATCAAAAGGTTATAAAAATAAAATATAAACTACCAAATTCAAAAAAAAATTTCTAAGCCTGAAAAGTAGATCAAGAGAGGATTTTAAAAAATTACCAAATTTTCTAAAAACCACAATGAAAAAAACTGTACCCCAAAGAGATGATAAAAATGTTTGTACAAAAAATATTTATAGGGGCAGCTGGATAGCTCAGTGGATTGAGAGTCAGGCTTAGAGATGGGAGGCCCTAGGTTCAAATCTGGCCTCAGACACTTCCCAGCTGTGTGACCCTGGGCAAGTCACTTGATCCCCATTGCCCACCCTTACCACTCTTCCACCTAGGAGTCAATACACAGAAGTTAAGGGTTTAAAAAAAAACAAGTAAAAAAAAAAAAACACAAAAAATATTTATAGCTTCACTCTTTGTGGTGGCAAAAAATTGGAGAAAATGGGGGTATCCATCAATTGGGGAATGACTGAACAAATTGTAGTATCTGATGGTGATGGAATACTACTATGCTATGTGTAAATAGAATTAGCTCTAGTCCATTCTATAGTCAAAACTCTACCTACCTGAGATGAGGTCATTCCCACCTCCCTTAGTTACCAACACGTGACAATAAGTAACAAATCAAGAAGAAGGGACTGCCCTTTGGGCAGTCCAAATCAATGTAGAGACTGCCATTTGTCCGCTTGAATTAGAGGTGGACCCAGGGGAAGTGACGAAAGACACTATCTCTTCAAGTATGCTGGTTACTTCCTGTGGAGGCAGTTCCCGCCTTGAACTTGGTGCTGAAGGATCTCCTGAGACCACAGACTGCTTGCACTCTGTATTGTCATGTGGGTAAGTTAGGCTGACTTCCTTGGCCTAACTAGGCCGCTTCCAAACCCTGCCTTAAGTAGGCACTAGCCTATCTGGTTGCTAGGCCTTGTGGCTTGCAGCCTAATTTATTTAGCCTTTTAATCTTCTCTCTTGTCCTCTCCCTTTCTCTTTATTCCCATACTTTTACCTTCCTAATTGTAAATAAACTGCCTTAACCCGATGCTGACTTGGGTCTGATTTAATTACGGAATCAATCTGAATTGTTGATTCCTGGCTGCCACATTTTAAATTCATATCTATAAATTACCTAAATTCTCCCTCTTATAGCTATAAGGAATGATGAACTGGAGGATTTCTATATGAACTGGAAGAACCTCCAGGAACTGATGCAGAGTGAAATGAGCAGAACCAAGAGAACATTGTACACAGTAGCTAAAATATTTGTGGCATAATCAAATGTAATAGACTGTGCTACTAAAAACAATGCAATGATCCAGGACAATCCCGAGGGACTTATGAGAAAGAATGCTATCCACATCCAGAAAAAGAACTGTGGAAGTAGAAATCCAGAAGAAAAACATATGATTTATCACTTGTTTATATAATTATATGATTAATGGGCTTTTGATTTAAAAGATCACTCTCCTATAAATGACTAATTATGGAAATGGATTTCGAACAATAATACATGTATAACCCAGTGGAATTGCTTAGCTCCAAGAGTGGGGAAGGGAGAGAACGTGAATCATGTAGCCATGGAAAAATATTCTTAATTAATTTTTTGTGAAAGAAAAAGACTCTCTCTCTCTCTCTCTCTCTCTCTCTCTCTCTCTCTCTCTCTCTNCATAATCAAATGTAATAGACTGTGCTACTAAAAACAATGCAATGATCCAGGACAATCCCGAGGGACTTATGAGAAAGAATGCTATCCACATCCAGAAAAAGAACTGTGGAAGTAGAAATCCAGAAGAAAAACATATGATTTATCACTTGTTTATATAATTATATGATTAATGGGCTTTTGATTTAAAAGATCACTCTCCTATAAATGACTAATTATGGAAATGGATTTCGAACAATAATACATGTATAACCCAGTGGAATTGCTTAGCTCCAAGAGTGGGGAAGGGAGAGAACGTGAATCATGTAGCCATGGAAAAATATTCTTAATTAATTTTTTGTGAAAGAAAAAGACTCTCTCTCTCTCTCTCTCTCTATCTATCTATCTATCTATCTATATATATATATATATATATATATGAATGATTTGGCAGTTTCTACCATAAGTGAGAGATCTTGAAATACATTATTTCCAATGAAAAAAATAGGCTTAAAATCACAAACAATAATTCTACAGGAAAAGACATGAATTTGGTGAAAAAGTGAACTTTTTAAGCATATCTGATGAAAAGACTAGAACTGAAACTCTGAAATATAAACACAGGAGTCCAAAGAAATCTCGAAAGGTAAATTTGAGAAATTGAAAGGAGCTAGATAATGATATAGTGCTTCCATTCTAAGGGGATTATAACAAGTGCCTCATCAGAACCTTCCTGTCTTCAAAAAATACTGAAGGGGTTTAATAAGAAAAACAGAGAATTGTGAAGGTGAGTTGGTTATTTTGAGGGCTTAAATTGTAGAAAGAAAACTAGTGGAGAAAGAAGGAAACAGGAGGTAGAATTTGTTATTTCTCATAACTAGAGTACATAAGAATATATAAATATGGAATAAAGGGCGAGTAGAGTGGATATCAGATGAATCTCAGTCATCTCAAATGGACAAAGAAGACTGAAACACGAAAAGAGTGGGATAGGACTATATCAAATTCAACAGGCAAAAAAAAAAAAAAAAGCAGAAATAAGGAAAGGAAGATAGCTGCTGCAAGTAACACAAATATCCTGACTCTGAAGGAGTGAATGGGAACTGTAGAATGGCAGAAGAAATTATGGCATATTAAATAGTATTGTTCTACAAACAATGGTGAAAGAGATGATTTTCAAAGAATCCTGGGGAGTATGAACAACACAGAGTAAAGTGAGTATAACTAGTAGACGAATTTATACCTAGACAGCAATACTATAAAGAAAAATAACTTTAAAAGACTAGCCTCCCAAAGGTGTAAATCTAAAAAGGCAACATAAGAGTCATCAGCTCGTCACTCAAGTTCTTACAGACAATTTAGCACAGCCAACACTAAGGTAGGGAAGCAGAATTAATGCATCCCTGATGGATATCTTTCCCCTGCTATGACTAAGTAAACCTTTTTTAACTATTAAATCTTCATCTCAATCTTAAAACTGGACTAGCAGACTGATCTAAATCAGACATGACACCATGCCACCTCCGTCAGAAATCTTTCCTTCCCTCCTATTCCTATTTACCACCTTTCCTTTTCCACTGATTCCTTCTCTCTTCACGCTTACATACTCACATCTCCCGTCTTTGAAAACAACGAGCTTCATTTGTCTGTGCCTCCACTTTGCCTGCCTGCTTATCTCTCCTTTTCTCTTCACTGTTAAACTTCTAAGAAAAAATGTCTGCACTTAATTATCTCAGCACCACCAATTTCTTTTTTAAATTGTTTTTGAAATTTTATTATGATAAATTTAAATGCAAAATGAACATTTTAATAAACAGAAGGACCAGAAAAGAATATACAATATAAAGAAGTGAAAAGAGCAATAGATCTGGAATCATAAAGACCCAGGTTTTTAGACAATTACCTAGCTAGCTCTGTGAGTGACCTTGGGCAAGTAACCATCAGTGTCTCAGTTTTCCTTACGTATAAAATAAAGAGGGAGTGTCAAATTAAATGACCTATAAGGTCTCTTGGCTACTGATTATATAAGAAATGCTAGATTTGTTATGTATAGTTCTTTAAGTCTGTTTTAACCACAGTAGTAATAATACTGTTATCTGTGCTCCCTTATAAATTTTTGCATTTTAAAAAACATTTTATTGGTGCCATTTATTAAATCTCTATCAACACTTACTAACTGAAACCCACTATATCTCACTGAACCTCTTCCCCTAAAACAAATAAACAAAACACTTCAATATAGTGGCCATATCCCAAAATCCATCTCATTTTTATCCCTGTAATCAAGGAGTCAGCAAACTATAGATTAACTGCTCTGTTTTTATATAAGTCCACTAGCTTAAAATATTTTTTATATTATCAAAATGAGGTATTATAAAAAGGATTTTTAGCTCTAGGGCTGCTAGCACAAGGGTTGATGGGGATGTAGACTCTAAATGACCCCCATGCAAATATCAATAATATGGAATTATGTCTTGATCAATGTAACAAGTAAAACCTAGTGGAATTGCACATCAGCTATGGGGAGAGTGGGGGGGGGAGCTTGGGGGATAGGGAAAGAATATGAATCATGTAACCATGGAAGAAATTTTCTAAAAAAAAAATTAAATTAAATAAAATTTTTTTTAAAAAAACCAGCAGGCCACATTAGCCTTTAAGAGCCGCATGCCATTTCTCTAGCAAGAAATAAATGTGTTTCATCATCAGTCTTCTGAAATCATGACTGGTCATTAAATTGATCAGAGTTCTGTAGTCTTTCAAAGTTGTATTGATTTACATTATTTTAGGAATTCTGTAAAATTAATTTTGCTCACTTTACTCTGCATTGGTTCAAACAAATTTTTTTTTGTTTTCTCTAAATTCATCATTTCTTATAGTAAATTACATTCACATACCACAATCTGTTCATTCAACAATTCCCCAACTTTGTTTCCAGGTATTTCTATAATAAAAAGTGCTATATAATTGCTATATAATATTCTTATACACTTTGACCTTGTCCTCTAGGGGCAGAATCCTAGTGGAAGTCAAAAGATATGCAGTTACTTTTGGAGAACAATTCCAAAATGCTTTCAATAGTTGAACCAATCACTAAACGTTATTTATCAACCTATTACAATCTAACTTCCAACCTCATCCTTTTTTTCAAAATATTCTCTCAAAAGGTTACCACTAATCAATGACTATTGACTATGAAAGATGAGTCCTCAATACAGCTGAACAAGACCATTCCTGTATACTTTAATTTCCCATTGTTTCCATGATAGTGTGCTGCTGTCCTCCTCCCATCTGTCCCTAGAAGATAGTAGTAGAAATGAGGAGAGAATATATTCTAAGCATGGAGAAGAACTTATGTATACAGGATACAAAACACTGTATATGAAGAAAAGCCAAGACCACTTTCGCAGAACTAGAGTGTATGAATGGCAAAATGTAAAAGTCTGAAAAAGTAAGCTGAAGTCATGTTATGAGCTTTAAAATGTGTAACATAAGGGGAAGTTAGATGGCTCAGTAGAGAGCCAGGCCCAGAGATGGAAGGCCCTAGATTCAAAACTAACCTTAGACACTTCCTAGCTGTGTGAACTCTAAATGTTTTGCCCTTACCACTCTTCTGCCTTAGAACCAATACTTAGTATTGATTCTAAGACAGACGGTAAGGATTTTTTTTTTTAAGAAAATTAAAAATTTTTTTGAAGTCTAACATATTAGTTTATATTTGATCCAAGAAGTAAGAGGGAGTCATTGGAATATCAAGTAAAGAGGCGACATGGAAAAACCTGTGATTTAATAAAAATCATTTTGGCAAAACTATGTGAAAGAGAAAATTTAAGGTAGGGGGTGTCCAAGTAGGAGGTAATTGTAATATTTTGGAATCATTTTGGCATCTAAGTGGAGAACAGATTGGAAAAGAAAGATATTTAAGAAAGAAAAATCAATTAGGAAGCTATTATAATAGTTTATGCAAGATGAATGCCTACACCAGGGCAGTGGCAGTATTGAGAGAAGGGGACTTGTGAAAGTAAAACCAACAGGTCTTGGCAACAGATTAGTATAAAAGAGTCAAGGATGAATGACTCTGAGGCTGGGAGCTAGGTGACTGAGAGGATGGTGGTATCCTCAATAATAACAGAGTTTCAGAAAAAAAAAAGGTAGGATGAGAAGAGAATAATTTCAGTCTGAGACATGTGGAGTTTAAGATGTCTGTGGGAAATCCACTCAGCTATGAACAAGACAGTTGGAAATTCAAGATTATATCTATATCTCATACCAATTTTACTTTGAGTGGCTAGCTGGTACAGTGGTTCCCCCTCACACTAAGTGAGTTTGGCTGTAAAAGAAAAATTTAATACAACTTGTGAGGAAGTGAGGGGGAGATAGTAAGGCCAATAGACGGTTAAAGTTAGGGAAGACCTAGGCCTATTTGTAGACAATGGGAAAGGGACCACTAGATAAAAAAAGAATAAAGAATTGAGAAAGAAAAGGGGTGATCATGAAAACCATTTCATGAAGGAGATCTGTTCACAGGCAGAAAGATTGATCTTAGGCAGAACAGTCATACCTTCGGCCTTATTTCATATTATTCCCCTACAAATTTGTAATATGGGGTTGTCCCAAAAATTTTTAGTATAACTTTAAATTTTAATAATCTCAGAACTATAAATTCTATATCCCTAACAAAAATATATTAATTTCTTTTACATTTAATTTTATGAATCCTGAATAGCACATTTCTTCATTTTTATTTTAACAAGAGAGGACACCCTAATATTATACAATGCATGTACAATAGTTTTGCCCATCAGTAGAGGAGGTCCTCTTCCTCTGTCGCTTTGGTCACCTACCTATATCTACCTCTAATACACTTTTTCTTCTTCGGAAACAGTGAAGGATCACATTAACACTGGCATGTATGCATCAAAACTTCCCCCTTTGGATGATCTTAAGGCTAGAATTACAGACATAATCCTTTCAGTCATTAACAGCTGATGACAAGTTTTCACAAAGTTTAGAGATTTATTAGTGATAGCACCAGAGTGGCTACAATAAATTATAAGAAATATCAATATTTTTACATTTTGAATAATCTTTCAAATATTGTTTTGTTTTTTGCAAGTTTGTAACATTCAGACTTCTGAAGATATTACAGCTTAAAACTCCACTAAGATTTGTTACACCTTGTTTTCTGACTTAGCTAAACTATTCTCTGAGAATTCAATTAAGGGATCCCCATGAGGGACTGTACTCATTTCTTCCTAATCTTTATCTTCAATATTTAAAATATAAATAACATATTTATAAACATATAAAAATGATAATTTTTCTGCTTACCTCTAGCTAACAGTGGTAGTTACATTTAAAAAAAAAAAAGAATTCTGTTCCTTAAAGAAAAAGCTCAATTCAGGAGCAACCACCTCCTCTACAAAGTTCTCCCCACTAAGGATTTTTCCATAATATACAATGGCTTCCCCTCCCCATTCAAGAAACTCAAAGTTCTCACCTACCTCAAATTTGTTTATATCACATTATGTGTATGACCTTAGCACAGTCTATTATCTAAGCATATATTACATACATCCCAATAGAATATAAATTCCTTGGATTCCTGTTTTTCATCTTTGTAAACCTAGTATCTACCAAAATGTTTGTGGAATTCAATTATGGAATACATTGTGGGTGCACAATGAATCAAGAGTACAGGGACGGGGATAAAATACTAAAGAATATTAAACCACATTAATGAAGGCAAAGAGTTCAGAACAAAAAATGGGATAGTCCCAATGTAATCAGCTCTGGTTAGACCTCATGTTGAATACTACCCTTAGTACTAGACACAATAAAACTGAAATGCAATTGTTAAGAGCGAAACCTTGTCATAGTATAATCTGTTACTGAGTTCAAAGATAAATCTGGTTTAGAAGGAAATGGAAGGATGGAGAGGGTCAGCTGTCAGTCTTGAGGTTAAAAGAAAACTATCTAATACTTACATTCCAGTATTTGGATGACTGAAATGCATCAATGCTTATTAATATTTTTATTATTAATAATACTATAATTAATAATTTTGCTGTCAAATTTTATATATAAATGTATATATGTTGTATATAATACAATAATTATAAATACATATTTATAAATCATAAAATAATAATTTTTCTGCTTACCTCTAGCTAATAGTGGTAGTCACATAAAAAAAAAAAAAAAAGAATTCTGTTCCTTAAAGAAAAAGCTTCTAATCATTAGAACTTCTGAAAAGTGGAACAGGCTGCTATGAGGTAAGGGTTCAATATCACTTGAAGTTTTCAAAGCAGAGATTAAGTCAGACCACACTGGAGTACTACACTGAATTCTGAGCACCACATTTTACTAAGGACAATGATAAACTGGAGAGCATCCAAAAGAAGACAATCAGGAAAGAGGGGGGCTTGATTCCAGGCCATATGAGGATTGTTTAATGGATAATATTTTTGTCAGGGTACATAATACTACCACAGCTGCACAAAAGGCAAAACTAGAAATAATGGGTCAAAGTTACAAAAAACTCCAGTTTAGACCTAAAAATCTCTTGACAGATTAAATACAATCCACCCCTTACTAGAGGTCTTTAGGCAAATATTAGACACTAATGTAACTGATATTGTAAGGGAATCATGGTTAGATGTGAATTGGACTGGATGGCCTCCAAGATCTCTTCCAACTGTATGATGCTACAATGTTGAAGAGAGAATTCCTATTGAATTAGGTTAGATTTCATGGCCTCTGAAGTATTCTTTAACTCTAAAATTATATAACTATTACATTTCCCTCAGTGACAACACTATCCTCTTCTAAGTGCCTAACCGCCCCCCCCCAAAAAAATCAGTGGCTAGCAAAGATAAAAGGGAAGGATTCATCTTCCTGACATGTTCCCTAAATTCCCCTAAATCTAAATTACTGCAAGCATTCTAGTCAGCTTGTCTGGAAACTCATATATTTGTCTCCTTACCCTTAGGTTTTCCCATTTTCTAACCCATTTTAGTTATATCAGAGGTAAATGTTATTTTTAAAATATCATGTTTACAAAAACTAATATCATGTTTACAAGAACAGATATTACTTGACTGCTCAAGAACCTATAATCACTCAGTGACATTTGTTTGAAATGCTAATAGCTGTTCACTTCCCACTTTCTAGGTACAAACCTTCCTCTGACCTGTAGGTCATAAAACCTAATGCTAGAAGGGACTTTTAAGAACACCCAGTACTCATTAATTTATACCAGAGAAAACTAAGATCTAGCTGGCCCAAACTCAGACAGGTAATAAGTGGCAAACAGCAGCTGGGTGTCCCAGTGAATGGAGTGCTGGGCCTGGAGTCTGGAAGACTCCTCTCTTCCTGAATTCAAATCTGGCCTCACTTACTTGCTGTGTGACCCAGGGAAAATCACATAATCCTATTTTGTTTCAGTTTCTTCTTCTGCAAAATGAGCTGGAAAATGAAATGGCAAACGATTTTTGTATCTCTGCCAAGAAAACCTCAAATGGGATCATGAAGAAGGAGAGATGTGACAGAAAAATGACTAAGTGGCAAAACTGGCTAAAGAGTAGTCTTGTATCAATCTTGTAAAAGTCTGAGTAGTTAAAACATAATTAACGAATTATCCATTTTCTATAAAAATTTGCTATTTTAATAAAAATTTAGCACAATTGAACTCAACTGAACCTTGAACTAGAGAATTTTTCAATAGCATATCCCTCAGAAGAGTCCAAAATAACAGTGATATGTTAAATCTCCACTACTGGTGCTAAACTCATTATAGAAGGCTGCACAAGAACAGTTTTTAGCCAAACATTTGTCCATTTGAATTCCAGTTTTTCCTCCATGCCTTTTTAAACAGGCAATCCAATTTCTAAAACACTGGTCCCAGCCTGCCTAGAAACAAAAGGACATAAAAGTCTCTTGGCAGAGATGCTCACCATAGTTATTGTATAAGATGATATTACCATGAGACTAGCAACTAAAAAATGTTCATAGCTTATGTTCCTTACATATACTAAGTCCTTAATAAATGCTTGCAGAATTATTTGTGAATATACTTTATAAGCCAAATAAATGTAATTTTATTTTCATTGCTGTCATTATTGAGTTTAAGAGTATATAACAGCAAAAAGAAAGAGAAATTGGGAAGTTTCCCAGAGGGAAAAAAAGATGAACAGAAGATGACACAAATAAAATCCTAAACTTAGTGGAATATATTCAAGAAAGAAATAAGTACAAATTATAGGTTCCAGGAAAAGAAAAGGAAGCAGTTATAATAGACACAAAAACTTGAAACATTCCTTTACACATTGATTACTAAGCTCCTCTGGTGTGCTAATAAATTCTCCATCATTTTCAACTTCAGCCCATCTTAAATTTACTGAAAAATAAAACCAAAAGCAAAACTGCTTGTCATAAACTAATCATAACATTCTTAGTTTTATAAACAGATCTCTTTAGTCGAGTATGCTTTATTTTAAATAATTCATTTTCTGTTGTATAAAGTTTCTTATTTTAAAAGTTACACATTAAGAAAACATTTCCTTTTAAATTGTTTTGGCTTTATTTTATATGTAACATGTTTATAATTTGGTTTAAAAAGATACCTATTTTATACGAACACAAGAAAAGAAACACATCTCTCATTGTAGCATTCTTAAGAAAAACAATCTCAAATGAACATAAAATAAAGGTATCACAATAATTATAAGGATAAGACCCTCTCAGACATGGAAAGTGGCCCATTTCCTTCAAAGTAGTTATCACAAATTCAGAAAGAGAATCCTCAAACAACTTTTTTTTTAACCCTTACCTTCCATCTTAGAATCAATACTGTATATTGGTTCTAAGGCAGAAGAGTGGTAAGGGCTAGGCAATGGAGCTCAAGTGACTTGCCCAGTGCGATCATACAGCTAGGAAGTGTCTAATACTAGATTTGAACCCAGGACCTCCCTCCCATCTCTGGGCCTGGCTCTCAGTCCTCTCAGCCACCTAGCTGTCCCCCTTCAAATAACTTTTTTAAACTATCTTTTATTAAAAGAATTTTACCTCAAAAATCCAATGATGCTATTTGTCAAAATTTAGTATCCCAGATTAGTCTTTATTTTTACTGTCATACCAAAGCTCTATTTTAATTACCTTAGTATCTATTCAACACTTTTTTATGAAGACATTTCAATACTAATATTTAGCATTCTATTAGAAAAAGAAATTAAAGAAGTTAATCTTTTCCTTAACTTTCTACGTATCGTTTTTAATCAACCTTGATTTTTCAAAGTTTGCCTCAATTTCCTTATCCATAAAATGAGCTGGAGCAAACCACTCCAGTATCTTTGCCAAGAAAACCTCAATTGGGGTCAGAGTCAGATACAACTTGGGGGGTGGGGCGGGGGACAACTGATGTGCCATGCTATACTAAACTTATGATTTAATTTGAAAGTAAGCAAAACCTCCCAAATTAACTTACAATATGTTCTGCCTGCAAATACAAATGTATTTGTATTAAATAATCAACAATATGGGATCATCTATTATCTTTCTAAACAGGTTGCATTGTCTATATATAAATAGCACTAATCTTTCTATCTCTATGAAACAATTCATATATAGGTATGGTAAATAGACATGAAAATGCAAGCATATTTGTTCTCATTTATGGAGTACTTTAAAGTCCACAAAGTGTTTCCCAACAATCTGTCAGGATATGAAAAAAAAAACTTGTACACAGGTCAAAAATGTATTAAATGGAGGCATCTAGGTAGCACAGCAGATAAAAGGGCCAGGCCTGGAACCAGGAAGACCGGGTCAAGTCTAGCCTCAGATATTTCCTGGTTGTGTGACTCTTAGCAAGTCATTTCACCACATTTGCCTAAAGGTAATAAAAAAATAAATATTGAATAGCAGAGATGGTACTTCTTTCTTTAAAATGAGTCTTTTCACTATATCACAATCTCTCAATTAAATTTCTGATTAAGGAAAGTCAAAGTATAATTAAATTAAAATTAGAGTAGACTAAAGGCTATATGTGAGTCAGCAATAATATGGCAGGCACAAAAGCTCAAACTCTCAACCTGTACTTTTTAGACTGTTAATGAAGAGGAGTGCAGTGCAGCTCTAGGAAATGCGGTGCTCTCTCCAGGCTCTTAATACAACTACCTCAAAGGAATCTGTTTTGTTCTGGGTACTACATTTTATGAAGAAAGGGTAATTTATTGCTTCTTTTGGAAAGCAATATGATCCATTTGCATATTTGAACAAAAGCTTCTTGAAAACGGGTTGCTTGGGTTGCTTTTGTTTTTGCTTAGTATCCTTAACACAAGTGACTAAATATATGGCAAGTGCTTAATAATCACTTGTTGACTGAACATAAGAGAAGCCTTGGCTGAAAGACTACTTTCTATGGAAACATATACAAAAGGGGGGGAAACCCAGAATTTCCAAATAATATTTAACAAACCAGCCTCAAATACAAAAAAATCTTTTACAATTAGGATCAAAATTGTAATGTCACATAAACCAAAAGGCAGACAAAAACTTATGGTGTCAAATACAAATTCAGGCCCAAAAATCATCACTTAAAAGACTAGTCTCAAATATCTCTTATTTCAAGGCTTATTTTCTCACAACCACCACCCAGAGCTATACTTATAGACCAAGTATTGTTATTTCTATTTAACAGATAAGGAACTGAGGATTCCAGGTTAAGTGTGGTGCCCAAGGTCACTGGGCTAGTGTGAATTAAAGCAGAACTTCAACACAGAAACCTCTGGGGCCTGAGCTCTTTACACATTGGCTGCTGTAATTTGGAAACTGTCTTAATTAGCTCAAGCACAACATTAAAAAGGGTGCAGGGTTCAATGCTAAGGACAATGAAACAGAAATACAGAGCTTAAAGATCACGGGGTCTAACCTCCTTGCTTTATAGCACTAAGGAAACAGGCCCTAAGAAATGTCCAACTCCTGACATTCATCCCAGTGCTTTTTCTACACTTTTCAAACATGTAGTAGATTAACTAATTCCTAACATTACCTAGAGCTTTAAATTTTAAAAAACCTAACAAATACTGAAATTATCTAAATGAAAATACTTATTTTTCCTTGCATTTGTAACACCCTATTCCTCCAAATAAGGATGCTACAACCAAATAGAGTAGTTTTCATAATCATGTTTATCATAGCTTTGATATGTCAAGTATATATTTTCCACCTACCTTGAGTGTTTATAAAGCTTACGAGGTCTATTATGCAATTTCCGATCCCAATTCTCTGGATCACTGGAGTTACTGTCATAAGGATGAAGGCGTCCTGCCATCCCACTTCAAGCTTCCTCACACTACAGCTCTGAAAGCACACATGTAGCACCCACAACCTACATAAGAGAGTAGTGTGCACCTTTAAGTCTAATTCCATGAAGAGTAAAACAAGCAGAACTTTAAAATATCTTTTTCAGCAATTCAGGTATATTTTTTAAAGACGTAAAGTCAAGATTATGAAAGCCACCATACACATTAATACTTAATAATGACAAATATGCATCATAAGTCATTTAAGGAAGATTTTTCACTAAACTTTCATTTCTTAAGTTTTTCTTTTATTATTCATATTTAATGTGGTAACATTTAGTTAAGCATGCTCAAATTTTTAATGAATTCAGTACAACCTAATTATTTCTAGACTTTCAAATAGTAATATCAACATAGTAAAAATCTTTTTTTTTGGAAGATGAGATTTCATATAAATAAATGTCATCTAACATGAAAATAGATATCCTGATTTGTAAAGGAAAAATATTTTCAAGGTGTATGAGGCATTTTATATTAAAAAAACAACATTTACAACTTTAACTATTTGACTACAAAAAAAAAAACCTAAAAATACACAGAGTAAAGAAATTCCTGGGTTCCTCATGATAGAAATGTTCATGAAGGTATTTGTTTTAGTCAAGATATGAGATTTTATTCATATTGGGAAATCCCAATAGAAAAACTCCCTCTAGCAGGAGAGATGCCACTTGATACTCTTGTGAGGGGCACTGCACTGGGAGATTACTCAGTATGTGTCAGAAGTAGAACATGAATCCAGCTCTTAGTGAATCTAGGGGTCAATTTTACATCCACTGTCAGCCATCAAAGTTGTATAGGGAAGTAAAAGTAAGTATAACAAGAAAAAATTCACTAATGAACCACTTATAAAATTAATTCCTAATCAAACTCCCATCCTTGCTTTACTCTAGCTACTATTTTTGCCCATTAACACCAAAGCCTTCATTGTAAATCAGTAGCTGACTGGTAGGAGTTACAAAAAAGAATGATTTGGATATTAAAAGACTAAGAAAATGACTGAAGAAAATTGATGGAGCCCTCAAATATTTTTCCCCAAAATGCTTCCAGTCAAAAGAGGATGTCATTTCACTTTCATACATTATTATATATTATTAGAAAAACTACCAACAACAACAAAAATCAAGTCCATCCCATTTATTCTAACACAGAGAGGCAATTATAACCTAAATTTTGCTAAAGATAAATTTATTTTTCATAATTTTTAGTGAGAGAAAGAATTCCAATAGAATCTCAAGGTTTTTCTTCCATTATCTGGCATGAAATATTGGTACTTTTTTAAAAATGCATTTATATAGACATTGAGTACCAATTATCTTCAGGTAATAAAGATTTCCTGTATTTAATGTCAGCAAAGGCAAAATTGTAACAATAAGAATAAAGGGCTGTTTTCCAACAACCTGAAGTAAATACCCACCCCTTTCATAATTAACCCAAAAATGTTTCTTTAAATACTTCTCATATTCTCCATATGTCTGTATTTTTATGAAGGTAGGAGGAATATATATGTCCTGCATTTTGACACCCTTTATTTTATAATTCTGTAAATCACACTAATTCATTTATATAATTTGAAATCTCAAGACCAAATAACATTCAGACTGTAGACTATGGTGTTAGGAAAATGTGATACTGTAGTTGACTTTTACAAACAACCTGATAGAAGATTACTTCCTGACTCTCAAGTCTTCTCTTCCCAAAGCCAACCTCCTTCCTATTCTGAAGAAATTTGTGAGAGGTGGCAAATACTCCCAGAAACTGAGATCAAATCAACTATGTCACTGTTGCTAGAAGGGGTGTGTCAATTGCTCCCCTAAAATCCTACTTATTATCCCAGTTTTAACAAAATGTCCCTCTCCCTATCCACCATTCCTTTTGACTCTCTTTTATAAAGTCTTGTTTTTTTTTATTATCTTCATATCTTAGGCACAGTGATTGACAATATTATTGACAATATATTGACAATATAGTAAATATTTAATTGATTTTCATTCATAAATTCATCATAAATTTAGAGTTGAAAGGAATCTTTAAAAGTCTCTTAATTATATCTGAGTAAATTGAGATCAAGATAAGTAACATGCCCAATGACATGCTGGTGAAGAGAAAGATCATATAGTCACCATTTTTTTATATCTTGGGCCCCCTCCCCCCACCTTTGGAAGCCTAATGAATCCCTTCTCAGAATGCTGCTGTTTTTTACATGATTGAATGAAATGCTAAACTTTACTTAGCCTAGTGAAAATATTCTTTATTCTACATTCATGGACCCTAGAAATCTTGGGGGTAGTGGGTATAGAAATCAGGTTAAGAACCTCTGATGTAGACCGGTGATGGCAAACCTATGTGTGGCACACAGAGCACTCTGTTGGGCATGCAGCCACCCCACCTCCAGTCCAGAGTTCATTACTAGAAAAACAGACAGACTCAAATGGAGCTGCTCCCCTCCCCCTCTCCACCATGCCTGATGACAATTTTTCACATGACCTGCCCCTCTGCCCAACAGCCCAATGGAAGAGTTTTTCTCCCTCCCCTGTGTGGGGTAAATGGGAGCAGGGTGCACTGGGCACTCAGTGGGGGGGAGGGAGGGTGAAGGGGGTAAGGAATATCATCTGGGGGGGCACAGTACTTGGTCTAGGTGGGGATGCAGCATGGCATTCCATCTCTAAAAGGTTTGACATCATTGATCTAGACCAGTGATTCCCAAAGTGGGCGCCACCGCCCCATGGTGGGTTCTGCAGCAATCCAGGGAGGCAGTTATGGCCACAGGTGCATTTATCTTTCCTATTAATTGCTATTAAAAATTTTTTAAATTAATTTCCAGGGGGCTAAGTAATATTTTTTCTGGAAAGGGGGCGGTAGACCAAAAAAATTTGGGAACCACTGATCTAGACCAACCACTTTCAAGTTATATACGAAAAAAGTGAAGCCCAAAGAAGTGATTAAATATTAACATACTTAAATAGTGACAGGTTGACAAGTAGAAGAAGGTTTAGGCAGATAAATTCCTTTAAGTAAGGAACTCTATTTTCTCTTTTTTTGAACCCTTACCTGTTATCTTAGAATTGGTTCTAAGGCATAAGAAAGGGGTTAAATGACTTGTCAAGGGTCACAGTGCTAGGAAGTCTGAGGACATATTTAAACCTAGGATCTCCCATCAATAGGCCTGGCTCAATATCTACTGAACCACCTACCTGCCCCTTCTGTTGCCTTTTAATCTCCAGCATCATCTTGCATCTAGCAATCTATGTTTAATAGCAATTGAACCAAATATTAACTCCCACTGTAGGCCACTTCTCACTATATCATTCATTGCAGTTTTGCACTAATACAACAGCAAAAAATAAACCTTAGAAGATAAAACAAACACACTGAAGTCTGTCAAAAAAGTACATCTAATACAACTATGGGATCACAGATTTAAAGAATTGTGAGGTCATGTAACACCTTCATTTTATAAATGAGTAAATAGAGTCCAGAGACCAGCTGATCAAGTACAGTAAACATTATTCTTTAGCAAAAACCTTCAGCTTAGCATACTGAGGGATTGTTTTTCTATAGGAAAAATCTTTACATGTATAACAGAAATCAAAAGGAACGTTATACATTCTTTATACAGGAATTTTCTTTACCTCAAATTGTCCTTAAAAATTATTCCACAATACAAGCAAGAGCCACCTATACTTACATGTCTATTTTTGTTTTCAATTTACATAGTGCCTTCTGTACCAAAAAGCCTCAAGTACACAGACACAGCGAATTCAAAATGAGAAATATTTAAATGTCATGGGTATAAAAATAAAGTCAGCAGAGGAATAAAAATAGATGAACAGGAAAGACAAAAGTAGAAAGAATAATGAAAGTTAATTCTTTGATATCTTAATTATAATTCAAGCCTATGTCCCTGTCACACAGAGATAATTCATCAAATATTCTAATGCAAGGACGAGAAATCCTGTTTCTACTGAAAATATCTTCAAAATGGTCACATATGCTGAACAATAAATATAAAAACCATATGAGAGGGGGCAGCAGGGTAGCTCAGTGGATTGAGAGTCAGGCCTAGAGACAGGAGGTCCTAGGTTCAAATCTGGCCTCAGACACTTCCCAGCTGTGTGACCCTGGGCAAGTCGCTTGACCCCCATTGCCCATCCTTACCACTCCTCCACCTAGGAGCCAATACACAGAAGTTAAGGGTTTAAAAATGTAAAAAAAAAAAAAAAAAAAGCATATAAGGAAGCAGCTAGATGGCTCAGTGGACTGAGAGCTAGGCCTAGAAATGGGAAGTCCTGGTTCAAATATGTATTCAAAACACTTCCTAAATGTATGACCCTAGGCAAGGAACTTAACCACCATTGCCTAGCCCTTACTACTCTTCTGCCTTAGAACCAATACACAATACTGATTCTAAGATGGAAGGTAAGGGTTAAAAAATATACATATATGAAAGGAGAAAGGTGTTCCCTTTAAAGGTTACAATCAATCCAACAGAAACAAGAAAAATGTGGAGTCCTTAAGTTTGTCAGTCATTATTAAATAACTCTGTAATTATACTTGCACTAGAAAAGCTCATTATCTAGCCTGATAAATCCAATAACATAAATTAGGAAGAATCCTTTGACAAGAATTGCTGTTACAACTGGAAAGCAGTTCAGCAGAAATTGAATTTATATCAGTGTTTTAACATATACCACCCAGTAAGCTCAAAATGAATACAAAACTCTTATCATAAAAGGTCATGCCATAAAAAAATTTTTAGCAGAAAATCAAGTACCTTTCATAGTCATGAAATTTAAGTGTTTGCATAAGCAAAATCAATAGTTAGCACAAAAAGAGGTGTCTGATATACAAGATACATAGACAGTTAACAGAAATGTAAAAATAAGCCATTCTCCAACCAATGAATGGTCAAAAGATATGAAGTTTTCATAAGAATTTCAAACTACTAACAAATATATGGAAGACTATTGCTAATAATAAGAGAAAAATCAAAAGAGCTGGATTTTTAACCTCATATTTGTAAAACTAGCAGATTAAAAAATAGCTAGCATTGTAATAGAAATTTAAGAGGTTTTGCAAGCTGCTTAACAAATACCTCATTTTATCCTCAAGGCACCTGGGAAGTAGGTGCTATTAACATTCCCCACTTTACAAATGAGAACATTGAATTTGAAAAGTTAAGTGATTTGTCAGTGGTCACACAGACAATAAGAATCTGGGTGGAAAACCTATGAATTGACCTAACCATTCTTGGAAAGGAGAAAGAAACTTGATTTTTTTTCCTTTTTTTTATTTAGTATATTTTTCCATGATTACATGATTCATGATTACCCACCTCCCACTTTTTCCTCCCCACTCCCGAAGACAACAAGCAGTTCTACTGGGTTATACATGTATCATTGTTCAAAACTTATTTCCATATTATTCATATCTGCAGGAGAGCGATCCTTTAACATCAAAAACCCAATCATATCCCTATCACACTACATGACTGATCACATATTTTTCTAATGTATTTCTGTTCCAGACAGTTCTTTCTCTGGATGTGGACAGCATTCTTTCTCATAAGTTCCTCCATGTTATCCTGGGTCACTGCATTGCTGCTAGTAGAGAAGTTCATTACATTCGATTGTGCCATAATATATCAGTCACTGTGTACAACATTCTCCTGGTTCTGCTCCTTTCGCTCTGCAAGGATTCCTGGAGGTTGTTCCAGTTCACATGGAATTCCTCCATTTCTTTAGTCCTTTCAGCACAATAATATTCCATCACCATCAAACACCACAATTTATTGAGCCATGCCCCAATCGATGGACACCCCCCCCCTCATTTTCCAGTTTTTTTGCCACCACAAAGAACACAGCTATAAATATTTTTGTACAAGTCTTTTTCCCTTATTATCTCTTTGGGGTACAAAGCCAGCAGTGGTATGGCTAGATCAAAGGGTATGCATTCTTTTAAAGCCCTTTGCGAAATTCCAAATTGCCCTCCAGAATGGCTGGACCAATTCACAACTCCACCAGCAGTGTATTAGTGTCCCAATTTTGCCACATCCTCTCCAACATTTATCACTTTCCTTTGCTGCCATATTGGCCAGTCTGCTAGGTGTAAGGTGGTACCTCATAGCTGTAAAGAAACAAACTTTAAACTTAACTATTACCTGTGTGTAAGAGATTTTAAAATACATTAAATTAGTGTAGTTTCAGATTTCATTCACAGATACTTCACTTAAAATAAAGGTAATTCTTTGAATTATATATGTAGCCAAAATCCTAACATACATTTGGAAAAAATCTAATATTCATGAATCCACTACAAATGAATCCTTGATTTCTATATTTAGGAAAATGTTTATAAGTTAAAATTAAATTGACAAATGTTCCTATGTTCCTTAAGGTAAAATTTAAAATGCTATTAAAGAAAGGTCATGACATTCCCACAAAAAAGTATTAAAAAACAACTATAAGGAAAATTCAAAGCTTCATTAGCTAACTAATAAACAGATGTAGATTTGAAGTAAATGTTTAGGTTAAAATACCAGTTTTGTCACATTCTGACTTGAAATTTATCAGCTCTATTTTTTTTTTATTTTATACTTTAAAAATGTACATATACCACATTCTGGCCCAACAAGCCAATGAGGATGATTAATGCTTATAAACATAAGTTAAGATATCATGGCAATATTATCCTTCTTGATCCTGTATTAAATTCATGATACTCTTAATATCATTGAAATTCAATTCAAGTATTTATGAAGTATATATTTTACTAGGCATGGTGATGTGTGCTAGTTACAAAAATTAAAAAATGACCTGCTACCCAACTCCAAGATCAATCTAACAAAGAGCTGAGAGAATATATAAGATATAAAAACAAGTATCCCACAAATTGGGCTTTGATAAAGACAAAGGAGAGGTCTGGTCAAAGAAAATTCAAGAATGGAGGAGATATCAGTTCTATGTTGTGAATAAGAAGTGTCAACTTTATGAAAGTTTTCCTAGAAAAAATGGAACTTGAAGTCAAGTCTTATAGGGAAGATCCAGCTTTCAATATGAAGAGATATTATCCAAGAAATGGAAGAGAATATGGAGGAATATGGTCCAAGCATCCAAAAGTCTTCTGTGAATATAGAGGAAGCAGAGGCATGACTGGGTTAGAAAAGTTTATTCTAATGCCAATGGACAGCCAGTAACAATTCCTGAATATCAAAAAATATATATGCATTTAGAAAAGTATGTTGGTGGGCTCTGTGATTGAAGGATTAGATGGGAAGAAACTAGAAGGAAAATAAAAGTTGAGGCTTATAATAAGCACCTGACATCATTATAGAGCTTTATATCATTATAGAGTTTGGCAAATCACTTTAAATACATTTTCTCATTTCATGCTCACAACAACCTTTTACAGATGAAGAAACTGAGGATCTGAGAAGTTAAGTGGCTTGTCAAAGGTCACTTAGATAGTAAAAAGCAAAAGCTGAACCTGGCCCCAAGGTACTCTTGCTATTATAAATACTTCCTCAATATTATATAAAGCAAGAAGTGATGAAGGAAAGGAAAACGAATATGCCAAATCAACCTCCCATAATTCTGGTTTTCCACAACTTAGCAACTGTATTTCTATCACAGTAAAATTTCTCTAACAAATTCTTTATATAAATTGATGGTTAAAAGTCTACTTATATATATTTACAAATTATCTCTCCAAGAACAGGACAGCCAAGGTCGACATTTCATAGTCTGTTTCATGAGCAATGATTTCACCAAAACCTTTTACCCCACAAATAGGCCCTGTCTAGCCCAACAGTGGTTATAATAAATTACCCAGTGACCACATGAAGCCAGAGCCCAATATCTAGACCCAAAAGAGTCAGTGTTTAATTCAACATATGAGATTCATTGTTCTTTCTCAATAGCTTCAGGCAAAATATAAATACAAAACTGTTTTCCTACAATACTTATTATAATAAAGTAAACATTATAAACATAAAAATTATTTTTGTTGGATCAAAAGAAAATATAATTGCTCTGCCAGAAAAGAGCTAAGTGGCTCAACTGGTAAATCAGAATTCAAATTCTGTCAAAGATACTTATAAACTATATAACCCTGGGCAAGTCATTTCACTTTTCTAAGCTTGTTTCCTTATCTGTAAAATAAGAATAATAATAGCACCTATCAGTGAGGTTCTAGTGAGCTAAAAGATTTAGACTGTGCCAATGTTTATTATTGTTGTTGTATATCAGACTACACAGAGGGGAAGAACTTTTGAAAGTTCAGAGTCCTATATTCCACTCCCAACTCTGCCACTAATTTGCTCTATGACTTTGTATATGTCACATTATGTCTCTGGCCTTTCACTACTTTCTGTAGACATATTTACTATATTTGTTTTTATTAGACTATAGGTCATTATTAAAGATTAATGGATTAATTGCTTAATAGAACACATGGACCTTTGAGAGATAAAGATAAAATAAAAATGTGTCATTTCACACAACTATCATTGGTACTTGCTCTTAGATAGCTAAGTCTACTAAAAATTATGGTTTTAACATAAGCAAACAAGGACATTAATGCATTGATGCTGATGGTACAATTTGGTCCAGATATTATGCAAAGCAATTTGGCATTATGCCCCCAAATTTATTAAACTGTTCAAGAACTTTGACTCAGCAATATCAATACCAGACTTATACCTCCAAAGAGATGTGTATATTTGGAATTGGGAAGATGCCATTTAAAAGTATGTTATATATTTCCTATGGACATGTGGGGACTTTGAAACTACATTTCCCATGATTCCTCATGGCAAACAGGAAGTATGATGATGTAAGAGAGGGGATAAGTATCCTGGGTGAGGAAGTGCTCTCTTAGCTATGAGGCGCGGGAAGATATGAAAGGTAAAAATGGCGGAGGCAATGTGAATTCTTACAGGCGCGTGGTCTAATGATTTTATCCCTATCAGCATGGCTTTAATTAAAATATTAATTTCTATTATTATATCAGTCTTTATCATTTTTAATCGTAACAGATGAAAGTGGAAGAGTATCCATTTGTACAAAACTATTTGTAGCAGCTCTTTTTCTTAGTGACAAAGAATTGGAAATTAACAAGGTTGTCCATAAATTGAGGAAAGACTGAACAAATTATGGCTATATGAATAATAGATTATTGGGATCTAAGATATGGATAAAAAAATATATGCTTCATAGATACCAGAGAAGACCTATATAAAGTAATCCAGAGTAGACTGAGGAACAAAGAACCTGAAGAACAATTTATATGTTAACAAAAACACTGCTGAAAACAACTTTTAAAGACCAAAGTACTCTGGGCAACACAAAGATCAATCATGATTCCTTAAGATTTATGATGAAGTACACCATCCACTTTCCTGACAAAAAGGTGATGAATTCAGGGTATAGAATGACACATATAGAAAAATATATGTTTTTTAAACACAGCCAATATGGGACCATATATATATATGTTACAAGTTGTTTTTTTTTTTTAATTTTCTCAAACTCCAAGGATGGAGAAGAGAAGCAGAGAAAGAAATTTTTAAATGAGTATGCACATACACATATAAGAATTTTAAAAACTGAGAGATAGTCTACACTATGACTTTAGTGCTAGCATTTTAGGATAGTTATTTCAAATGCTCAGAAGAGCCCTTTTCCTTACTTCCCCCTTCTTGGTCATATTCCAGAAAGAAGAAATTGAAAAAAAAAAGGCTGAGATGTTATGTATTTTTAAAAGATTTTTTACATAATCTTTATAAATAATAAATAACTATAGCTTTCATTTTTACAAAAAATCTTGGGAAATTTTAATTTTAAAGATACTTCAGAAAGCAAATATTATATTCAAAATTAACACACAAAGCAGATATTGATGAAGGTACCAAGAAGTAGACTCTTACTAAATTCAACAGATAAAAGAAATTTAAGCAATTATGTTTAGTTATTTGGAATTTTGTAAACTAAAGGCTAAAAAGGCAATAAAGGCCTTTTAAAGAATATTTATTTACTTAATATTAAAGGCCTCTGCTGTCAAGGACAAAATAATCAGAGGATTGGGCTTATGGGCTTATTGAAGTCAAGCAATAAGAGACCATGATAAAACCTCAATTTTCCCTCTATGCTTCCACACCTTCATTTTAATGATACTTATTATGCCTTCTTTATTTTAATAAGGAACTGAGTCTCACAGAAGTTAAAGGACTTATATTAGGACTACTCTTTTAAACTAACTGATATTTGTATAGGGTATTCCAAAAGTCTTAGTGCATTTTTATGTGATTAATGCTTAATACTTTTGAGACTTTTAAACACTCTATATTGTTTCATTTAAACATAAAGAACAATAAAAATCATTGCATGGATGAAGAGGTAGAGCCTTGGGAATCAAGACCTGGTTTAACCCATCCCCCCACTTAATTTTCCAGTACCCCATTCCTATGCAACTCTAAGACTATAAGAAGCAAAGGAGGTGCTATTAGGAGTTTCCACAACCAGGAGTTACTATATAAATGAAATCCTAGGCCCAGTCCCCATCTACACAGAGCCAATTTAGCTGAATATTTTTCCTCAAAATATATGTAACTTTATTAAAACAAACAATACATTTACAAGATTTTCAGAGTTTAAAGGGACATAGGAACCATCTATTCCAACATGTACTTGAATTAGAATCTTTTCTACAATACAAATAAATGTCTATATGAAGATAGCCAGTAAAACAATAATCTATTTGCCTCCTAAAGAAGCCCATTCCAATTTGGGATAACTCTAATAGGAAGTTTCTCTTGACATCAATTCCAACTCTAACTCTAATTTCCACATGCTACTCCTACTTTTGCCTTCTGAGCCCAAGCAAAACAAGGGTTATTTACCATCCTTCCACCACATGACAGCTCTTCAAATAACTGAAAACTAATCGTTCTCCCTCGCCCTAAGAACAATCAATCAACAAGCATTTATTTCTGGCCTATTAGGCCCAAGTCTGGGGATATAAAGATGAACACAAATAGTCCTTTTCTCCTTTAAGGAGTTTATTTTATATTTGGGGAAAATAAGTACACATAAGTAATTGATGGGGGGAGGAAAGAAGAAAAGTGAGGAAAGTATTCGTGCAAGAGAGAGCAATGAACTGAGCTTTTTGAAGGAAGAGAGAAATGGAGATGAGAAGGGAATGCACTGCAGCTACAGGGGAGGGACTATGGAAAAGAAAGAACTTGGGATCTCCACATTACACATCTCCAGTTCAACCAATCTTCACATTACATAATTCTGAGATCCTCTTTGCCATTCTGGTTGCCTTCCTCTGAATACTTTGAGTCTGAGCAAGGAAGAATTCAGCAGGAAAGGGAAGGGAAGAGGACTAGCCAGAGGATGGGGAGGGGAAAGGAAAGTTAGGGGAAATTATCTCACATAATCAGGGTAAACGGCTATAGGAACATGGGACTTAAACCAACTGTCATCGAAACTGGTCAAAGAAAGGGAGACTTTACACACAGTTGGGTATAGAAATACATTTCATTCAACAGGCAAATGAGAGGGAAAAGAGAAAAGAAGAAAGGAAAACTTAGAGGGAAGGTAAATTGATTAAGGAAGGGATTAGTCCTCAGCAATCTAAGGCTATACAAAAATATCTGTAGCTCTTTTTGAGGTGGCAAAGAACTGGAAGCTGAGAAGTGTGTCCATCAACTGGGCAATGGCTAAATAAGTTATAAATGTAATGGTATACTATTAAGCAGGAAGAAAAGATGAAGGAGATGGTTTCAGAGAAACGTAGGAAAAATAAACTGATACAGAATGAAGTGAGCAGAGCCAGGAAAACAAAGTGCAGAGTGACCATTGTGTGAATTTAATATAAATTGTACTCCCTCATTTTGTTTGAAAAAAAATTTTTTGATCAGTATTAACCCCACCCTTTGACTGGACAGCAGGCAGCCAGAGTTCTCTTGACTCCCTGGCTCCTGGAAGAGGCTGCCAAGTCCCCAGTGACTTCTAGTATCCACAAGACTGGACTGTGGCCCAGTCTAACCAGAAAGATACAGGAGTGATATCTTAAAAGTAAGGAGACAGGGGACAGCTGGGTAGCTCAGTGGATTGAGAGACAGGCCTAGAGACAGGAGGTCCTGGGTTCAAAGCCTGCCTCAGACACTTCCCAGCTGTGTGATCCTGGGCAAGTCACTTGACCCCCATTGCCCACCCTTACCACTCTTCAACCTATGAGCCAATACACAGAAGTTATGGATTTAAAAAAAAAAAAAAAGTAAGGAGACAGAGAATGAGCCAAGTCTTTTTTGGACTCGAGGGGGTTGGAGATTCTTCCTAGCTGGAAGTGTGAGAAACTCAAATTAATTAGGCTCAGCCATGTGATCCATGAGATTTTCTCTCTGTTTTACTAATAATCATAAATTAATACAGTCTAGAGAATTTTTATCATAACACCATATTATAAAAATGAACAATGAAAATTAAGAATTTAAGAACTCTGATCAATGTAATCACCAACCTTGATTCCAAAGACTAATTAAGAAATGTGCTACCCACCTCCTAATAGCCAATATAAACATTTTATTAAACTTCTACTATGTGCCAGGCTTATATGCTAACCACTGAGGATACAAAAAGAAGCACAAAACAGTCCCTGCCCTTCAGGGAGACCACAATTTAGTGAGGAGCTTACAATCTATTGCAGAGGTGAAGGACTCACAATACAGAATGAGACATCTATGTGTGTAAATACACACACATATACATATACAAGACATGGCCAATCCATGTGCAGTAATTCTGTTTTGCTCAACTATACATGTTTGTAATAGGGATTGTGCTTTTCTTTCATTCTCAACTGGGGAGACAGGTGCAAATTTTTGCTGACTGAAAAAAATAAAATTAATTTTTAAAATCTGATTTAATTTTAAGTTAAAAGCCTATTTTTAAATTTTACAGTATGGATTTTTTTTTCAAGGTAGGTCCAGTTGAAACTACAAATTCCTTAAGCACTTTCAAGGTCCTTTTTTGGAAATCTTTCTTCTTTTCAAAACTACATTGGCATGGTTTCAATTTCACAAGAAATTAAAATGCATATGGAAAAAATTGGCTTTTTCATATTCATTGCCTACACAGAAAAATATAACTATATTCTAGCAAAGGAAAGAAGGCATGAAAATGGTATTTTCAGAGATTCAATCCTGATGTAGATGCATGAAGAAAAAAATGAGGCTGCTATTAGTCACCACTTCCTAGCAACAGCACTGAACTTCAGAAACCGTCTGTAAATAGCAATGAAACAAATGATGGTTTAGGGTGGCAGGATTCCTCAAGTCAAGAGATCTTGGTTCTTTTTAGTACCAATTCTGTTCTAATTGCCCATGCAACACCATCCAGTCTCTTTTACAGAGTTCTATAGATGCCTCTGGCACATATATTGAGTGCCAACTGTCCCCATTGCTGGTGAATGACTTTGCTCAATTCTACCTCCTATCCCCAATAAATGTCCCCTCACTCTCTTCAAAACTTATCAATTCCTATCCCATATCAGGGTTCTCTGCCTTCATCTGACAATCTAAGGGGAAGAAGAAACATGACATATAAGATGTTGAACTAGGCATGAGACCATGAAAATAATTTCCCCTCTCTGTTTTGCTTCTTCAAGGGATAGGCCTAGATAGAGGTTCCTAATTTTATTTGTGTTATGGAAAACCCTCTTTAGAATAACACTTATAAATGCATGCAATTAAATGTAAACGTTACAAAAAAAAACTAATTATATTGAAAGACAAGTTATCAAAATAGTAAAATCAAGTTATTTGGTCTAGACCAGCACGTGTGCCCAAACTGCACCTTCAAGCAGCCTATGAGCTACCTGCATTATCCCAGACAGCAGAGGGAGGAAGTGCTCACAGGCTGCTAGGTAGAATGGCAGAGCATGTAAAAATTGTTCTCAGGAGAGGTGGAAAGGGAAAACAGAACAGCCCCCTCTGGCACACTAGAGCACACATGCCATGCCTTAGCCAACATGGTCTCTAGAAGGTCTCTGTGGTGCCTTTACAGATATCAAATATTTCAGAAGTTCTCCAGATACTGTGTGGCACCAGTATAACAAAAGTAGCTAAACAAGAACTCCAGTTACTATACTTGTGCTTGACGTAAAAATTTTTCTGTATGCTTAAAATTTTAACTGATACTCAAAATTTTTCAGGTTCAATCTCCTTAAGTGTTAAGAAACTTTTAATATATAGTCCATCAAAAAAGAATCTTAAAAGGAGCTCAGCATGTTTCTTTGTGGCTAAATACACTTGTAGAAGCTGTAATCTCCTTCAGTAATGTGAAGCCTATTAAGGAAACACATTAATAAAAAATAATTACTTAAATGGGAGAGCTATTTCTGAAGAGAGCCCTAAACAGGTAACCAAGAAAACCAACATCCTGTCTCCAGTGCAGATTCTAAACTGAAGGTTGAGAGATATTACAAAAATCTGTCAAATAACATGCTGAAATTATGCAATAAAGGACACATCAAACTTAAAGTTTTCCTTCAGAAACTACTGAAGATGGCAAGATTCTCAAACTAACAGCTTGGAAAAGGATGCCCAGGACAGCCAGAAAAGCAAATGATTTAAGAAAAACCAAGAGATTTTTGTGGCTAGAAAGGTACAAAGGACAACATTTGGCTATTGGATGAAAAAAATGAGGAGGAAAGAATGACACCAAAGTTGAAAGGACAATGGCACCCTTGACAGAAATAGCTTGGAAAAAAGAAGTTTATGGGGAAAACATGAGTTATGATGATTTGGATGTGATGAATTTGCAATGCCTATGGGAACACCAGGTGAAAATGTATAATAGTTATGTGGGACTGACCAGTATATAGATGTGGGAATTATTTGCATAGAGATAAGTGAACCCATGTTCACTGATGAAGTCACCAAGTAAAGAGTAAGGAGGGAAACAAGAAAACCTGGGAGAGAATCCACACTAAATACTTCAAATGTAGTGGAAAAAATACTGGCTCTAGTCAGAGAACTTGAGGCCAAATCCCTCTGATGCATACTATTTCTATGAGCTTGAAGACAAATTACTTAATCTTCCTGAGTCCGTTTCCTCATCTATAAAAAGGGGAGGGTTTGAAATACTTCTTCCAACTCTAGGCCTATGATCCTGACTGACTGACTTGTCTGATAGGTCCAAACATAGATTCCTTGGGTATTCCAGTAATGACCTCCCTTAAGTTGGCATTATATCATTAATTATTATTCTTTGGGCCCTGCATTCAATTAATTCCAAATTAATCTCAATGCATTATTGTCTTGCTCTGATCTCCCTATTTTTTCCCCACAAAAAAGAGCATGAGACTGTCAAAAACTCTAAGTAAATTTGTAAAAATAAAAACAAGGAAATAGGGTATTTTTGGCATGATCTAGTCTTGATGACACTTAACTCTGTGCAAACCACTCCCTTTTCTGGGTATTTACCAACCAGCACCTTAGTGATGTGCTCCAGAATTCTGGCAGGAATTAAAGTTGAGCTCACTGGGCTAGAGTTTCCAAAATCCATTGCATTTACCCATATCTAGTACCATTCTCCAACATCTTTCAAGTATCAACAACAGGGGCACAGCAATTATACCTATTAGCCCTTTCAGAAAACAAGTTCATCTTGTTCCAAGACATCATCATGTGTACTTTCAAGAACTATTCCAAGTAACCTTCTAAATGAATAACTTTAAACCAAATTCTGAATTGCCACTATCTGAAGAAATAATGCTCAACTAAACCATCACTAAGGAAATAATACTTCTTCCAAAAACACACTTTTGGACCCTTTTCTCAGTATCTGTTTTGTATTCCATTAGAACATAAAATCAAACACCATTTACACATGTATATGGCATAAACTACTTTGGAAATCAAAAGTTCTAGGTCCCATTTCCCACTCTACCACTTATTCTACTTCTTTGAGGTCTTAAAAGGTTACTTCCCTTAATATCAACCTTAGCTACTTTGGGAACACAAAATATTTAATGCAATTTCACAGGAATTGTGTAGAGCACAGATAAGATTATGTTAAATCAGGTGACAAACACAGGCGAAAGCTTCAAGAACTGCAAGAACCAAATTAAAATCTAATTGGGGTGGAAGGAATAGGACCTAGATGGCTCAGTGGATTGAAAGTCAGTTTTAGAGATAGGAGGTCACTTAAGTAAGTCACTTAACCCACATCGCCTAGCTCTAATTGCTCTTTTGCCATGGAAACAATAGTTAAGGGCTTTTAATTTTTTTTTTTTAATCTAATTGGGAGGGGTAGCTAAGTGACTCAATAGAGAGAGAGCCAGGCCTGGTGACTAAGAGGTTCTAAGTTCGAATATGGCCTTAGACACTTCCTAGCTATGTGACCTTGGGCAAGTCACTTAACCCCCATTGCCTAGTGCTTATAAAACAGTTACTTAGTATCAATTCTAAGAGGGAAGGTATTTTTTTTACTTAATTAGGAAATATTTAATAAAACAAATAAAAATACAATGAAGCATTGATAATGTTACATTTTAAAACCAAGTCAATATGCTGCGAACTACCTACCTACCCACCCAGGGTTTTTTATGTACAGTTTAGTGGCTTCTATTTGAGTTTGACACCATTGATAAGTTCTCTGTAAATTTAGGCACAAAAGGTAAGTTTGAAGCTAAAAGGAAAAAGCTGAACTAAATTAATTCTGGAGGCCCTTTTAAGCTCTATGATTCTAAGACTCATATTTAAAAAGCATTCTCTTTTAAATAAGAAAATGAAATGTTTTCTTTAAAAAATAAAATGAGTGCCCCCAAAATCCATCTTTCATGCTGTACTCATCTTTCACTATAAAATAATCTTGAATGAATTAACCAAATGACTAAGCAGGTTTTATTGCTGCTTCTTAAAATGTGAGAAAAACTGTATCTAACCCTATACGAATACATTACAAAAGCATTCCATTTTTTTATAAAGCAGTATACTTTTTCAAGCATTGAGCTTAAAAATGTATATTTAAACTGGCATTTAATATAGCACATAACTAAGGGGATATATTCTTTAATTCAAAATTTGATTCTAATCGATTGTTTCTGTAAAAAATTTTAAATTTACATAACTTTTCTTTCTTTCCTACAATGGTTAAGTCTTAGTTACCAGTAAGAAAAAGGGAAAGGAGATACTTTTCTGAAAAAGGCAGAAAAGCACATTAGTCTTAATAGATAAGCACAAAAGAAACTTTAAAACACAAGATTCACCCATTTACCTAACAGCCACTAGTAGATAATATTTTCCTGACTCCAAAAACACATAATTTTCTATCTTAAATCAGCTTGCATCAAGTATTTTTTAAACATTTTAGGAGTAATACTAGATAACATTAACTTACTAATAAGATATTCTAAACAAGAATGTATTCATATTTAACTGACCTTGGAAAAAAGTATGATTCACAATTTTAATCATGTACTTCAATCAATGATTCACAATGACATATTTGCATTGCAGTCAGAATAAAGGGGATAACTTTCCCAAACAAATCACTAAAGCTGTGAATATGAAAATAAGTGCCAAGATAAAAATTACATTTAAAAAATAATCAAAATATTAGCCTAGCAACTTAGTGAGGAATTATTTGTCCATAGTGACCCATAAAAGATATGATTTCAAATTATCAAGTTAGAACCAAAAGAAAAGTTATCTCCACTGCCCAAAATCCCTTAATCAGTAATCAGTAGGGAAGCTATGTGGCACATTGATAAATATCCTGGGACTTGGAGTCAAAAGACTTGAAGTTCAAATACTGGCTATGGCACTTGCTAGCATGGGTAACATGGGCAAGTCACTTAAATTTTCAGTCTAACTTCTTAACTATATGACCCTGGGCAAGTCACTTAACCCCCATTGCCTAGCCCTTACCAATATTCTGCCTTGGAGCCAATACACAGTATTGATTCTAAGATGGAAGGCAAGGGTTTAAAAAAAATTTTTTCAGTCTAAGTTTCCTCATCTGTAAAATGGGGGGATAGCACCTACCTCACCGACTTGTTCAAAGTACACAAAACATAGAGGACAAAGCACTAAATAAATGCTATTATCATCACAGAACCTTTCCATTTTTTATGCTCAAGTTCCTACTCCTCTTGGTTCCATAACCCATGGCTTTTGTTTTTTTTTCACTCTTATTCACAGGTTTTTGTTTTTTTCACTCTTATCCACAGGTTTCTCTTCTTACAAGCTACAAAGAACTCTCTCTAGGTGCAGCTAAAAGAATGGAATTCACATGCAAGAATACCAAAAGAGCTTTGCCATCCATAGAGTAAAATAAACAGAAACACACAAACAGGTAAGAACAGAACCACAGAATTAAGAGTTAGAAGGGACCTCAACAATGTTCTAATCCAATTTACATATGAAATAGATTCCCACAATTAATATATCCAACAAATGGTTATCCAGTTTCAACTTGAAGACCACCTTCAAGAGAAGAAAAACCTCCCACCCACCCCTACCTCTTGAGGAAGTCCATGTCATTTCTGGACAGTTCAAATAGTTAGGAAGCTTTTTATTATATCTTACTAAATTTGTCTCTGTAGCTTCCACCCATTCACTGCTCCCAGCTCTCCTTTCTGGGGCCAAAAAGAACGTATCAGATCACTCCTCCATATAACAGATCTTCAAATATTTGTTGATAGCTAACATACCCACCCCACCCCTTCCTGCCAACCCCAAATCTTTCTCAAACTGAAACATATAAGCAACAGAGGAGAAAGCCTGGGCTGGTCACAGGGTAAGAGTAAAATAGATAAAAGGCAACAGAGTACTTTCCACCAGTACCCTCACTAAGAGACTGAGAAAGATGCTCTAGTGACAAACTTATGGGAGGTCAAGTATGAATCTGTCAGTCAAGTATGAATCTATCAGTCAATCAACAATCAATTACAATCTTTCTAAGTGCTGGCAATACAAACAAAAAATCTCTGACTTTGAGGAGCTTAAATTCTAATGGGAGAAAACTACCAGGGGGAATGCAGGGGTGGCAGAGTCCAGGGAATGAGGGATGGATTGACCAGGGCCCTTCCCAAAAATGGGGGTTTCTAGAAGAACTCATCAGTGGAAGAATTCCACAAGAGTGAAGTCTGGAGGCATCCAAGATTTAGTGGCATATAGAACAAGTACATCAGAGTCCACAAAGGAAGTCAGTGGCCCCAGTGTCATCTACAAAGGAAATCAGTGGCCCCAGTGTCATCTACGGTGTCAGTAGCATTCTGGGGACCTCTGGGAAGCTCATTCCACCTCTCTGGCCTATAGTTTCTTTATCTGTAAAAAATGGTCTATTTGGTACCTTGGGAGTCTTCAAATACGCAAATCTATGATTCTATGATCTAATGTTAGGTCTTGTAAAAAGGTTCCAAGATCATGAAAAGGAAAATAGGCTCTGAAAAGAATAGCAAAAGAAGAAAGCAGTTTTAAATAACATTCAATTTAATAAAAAAAAAATAACAAGTAGAATTATAAGGAAACAAAGAGGTAGGAGGAACAAATAGCACCAAAGGATATCAAAAATGACAGTCTAAAGACTCCTATTTTTTAAAACCTAACTAAAAGAAAAAGCTTAAAGAAAATGTCATGTTACCAATCCCATGTCTCTGTGGATTGCCCATTCATTCAGCCAGTAAGAAAATAATAGGGGGCAACTGGTGGCTCAGTGGATTGAAAGCCAGGCCTAGAAACAGGAGGTCCTAGAATCAAATCAGACCTCAGACAAGTCCTAGCTGTGTGAACCTGGGTAAGTCACTTAACTCCCATTATTTACTACTTGCTACTCTTCTGCCTTGGAGCCAACACACAGTATTGACTCCAAGAGGGAAGGGAAGGGTCTAAAAAAAAATAATAATAGCAATTAATATTTGTGTGCCAGAAACTATACTAGGCATTTTACAATTATCTCATTTTATCCCCACTCTGAGAGGGAGAGGCTATTATTTTTTTAACCCTTACTTACTTTCTTAGAATTGATACTAATAATCAGTTACAAGGCAGAGAAGCAGTAAGGGCTAGGAAAACTAGAGTAAATGATTTGACCAGGATCTCTAAGAGGGAGACACAGATCACACCTCTAGGAAGTGTCTGAGGCCACATTTGAACCCAAGACCTCCTCTGTGTCTTTAGGTTTGGCTTTTTATTCACTGAGCTACCTACCTGTCCAATGGGTATTATTAACCCCATTTTACAATTGAGGAAACTGAGGCAAACAGAAGCTAAATGACTTGCCATGGGTAACTCAGGAAATTAAGTGTCTGAGGTCCAATTTAAACTCAGATGTTTCTAATTCTAGGCCCAGGACACTTCACCACTTCACCAGGTAGCTGCCCCATTTATTAAGTACCTATTATGTGCCAGGCACTGTGCTAAGCAGTGGAGAGCTAAAAAGAGGAAAAACATGATCCCTATTCTCTAAGAGCTCAATCAAATGGAGGAGACAACAAATAAATATGATATGTGCAGACAAGTTACTAAATGTAGGAATTAAAAGAAAAAAGCACTTGAGTTAAAAGAGATAGGAAAAGTCTTCTGTAAAAGAAGAGATTTTAAGCAGCACTTGAAGGAAGCCAAGGAAATCCAGAAACAGAGATGAGGAGGGAGAGCAGAGACTGGGCATCTTGTTCATAGAACAGCAAGGATTCAGTTAGTGTCACTGGATCAAAGAGTATGTGAGTGAAAGTAAGATTTAAGAAAGGTGAAGGGGCTATAACAGTGATGGCAAACCTTTTAGAGAGGGAGTGCCAGGCCCCAACCCAAGCCCACCACCCCTTACCCCAGATTGGGAGGGAGGAAGTGCTCCCATTGGGCTGCTGGACAGAGTGGTGGGGGATGTGAAAAAATTTCATCAGGCATGGTGGAGAGGGGGGAGGGGAGCAGCTCCACCCAAATCTCTCTGCTTTTCTAGGAACTGGGGAGGGTGGGGAGGGGGTATTGTCTATGCCCACAGAGAGGACTCTGCGTTGCCATCTTTGTAGAATATGAAGGGTTTTGAATGCCAAACAGAGGAGTTTGTTTTTGATTCTAGAGGCAAAAAGGAGCACCTGGAGTTTAACAAGTAGGGAGAATAACTGTCAGAACTACGATTTAGGAAAATCATTTTGACAGCTGGAGGATGGACTGGATTAAGGAGAAACTTAAGGCAGGCAGTCATCCTCAGGCTATTACAAAAGTCCAAATGTGAGGTACTGACCACCTGTACCAAGATGACTGAGGTATTAAAAGAGAGACAGGGTTGTATTGAAGAGATATTGCAAGGATGAATTCATTACTATTCACTGGAAGAGTGTGACCTGGTCAGATCTATTCAATCATCAAGTATTCATTAAAGCACCTGCCAAGCCTGGGGGTCCAAGTATAAATGAAATAATTTCTACTCTCTAGTAGCTTACATTATAATAGAGAAGACAAATACATGTAACCACATATCTGTATATGTTTAAGCTATAATAATAACAATAATGGCATTTACATGGTGACTATTGTTTAGTTTAAAAATTCTCATTCTCTCTCTCTCTCTCTTTCTCCTCTCTTCCCCCCACCCAGACCCTTTTTCCCTACCTAACTTTCCCTTTCCTAACTAAATAAAAACCTAGCTATTCTACAATAAGTGCTACCTGATCTTTATAGAGCTCCAAAGAGTTCCGGTCACAATTTCCCCTACCAGGGCTAGGGGCTACCAGCTGGGCTACCTTCCTTCCCTTCCTCTGGCTTTCCGTTCCTCCTCCTCCTACCTTCCTCCAATCACCCACCTCACATTACTTAGAATAATTTTTAAACAACACACTACTATGGACCAGACACATAGGAAGCACTATATAGCTATATAAATTCTACAATTATTATTAATATATAGTTAATAAAAATAAAAACATACAAAGTAGTTAAATACAAATTGTTTTGGGTGAGAAGGCACTAGGCAAATCCAAAGGACTGAGAGATCAAAAAAGGATGCATGCTTAACTTGTTTGATCTATGACTTAAGAGAAGAATTCTAAAAGAAGTAGGTAGGCATTAAAGGAATGTGGAATGGCCAGTACCAAGACACAGAGATAGGAGATGGACTATCTTAGATGAGGGGAAAAAAGAATGCAGTTTGTCTAGACTATAGAATATGGGAAGGGGAGTAATATACAATGAATAGTCAGTCAATAAACATTTAAATAAGGACTTTGTGCCAAGTACTGTGATAAACACTGGAGAAACAAAAGCAAAAAGAAAGTCCTTCTGCTCAAGAAAATCACAGTCTAATTGGGAGTGACAAAATTGGAACAATTATGTACAAGATAAATTGGAAATAATCATGAGTGAAGGTACTAGAATTAATGGAGATCAGAAAAAGTTTCTTGTAGAATGGAGGATTTTGACTGGGTCTTTAAAGAAACAGGAGGAAGAGATAAGAAGAGCATTCTTAACATAAGAAATAACTAGTGAAAATTACCCAGAGGAGATGGAACGTCTGGTTCAAGTCAAATAAACAACATTTAGCACCAAATAAAGTAAAAAGATGGGTGTTGATCAAATCTGGCCTCAGACACTTCCCAGCTGTGTGACCTGGGCAAGTCACTTGACCCCCATTGCCTACCCTTACCACTCTTCCACCTATAAGTCAATACACAGAAGTTAAGAGAAAGAAAGAAAGAAAGAAAGAAAGAAAGGAAGGAAGGAAGGAAGGAAGGAAGGAAGGAAGGAAGGAAGG